>NC_048579.1:53315584-53350584 GCF_013265735.2 Oncorhynchus mykiss | reverse complement strand
GATTGGAGACGGTATCTCTCCTTGACCTCTGCTGCAAAACAGCTGCGAACCCAATGATAACGTTATTTGTACATTATACTCAACCTAACTGCTTTATTCTACAGACTAACTGTGGGCAGAATGAGAACCATAAAGACTCAAATGGACCTTAGCGAACTCTCAGTTCCTGGCGGGAATGTTTTCATGGCTTTTTTGTTTTCATGGCTTCATGGTTTATTATGATGAGGAATCTGTGTGTGTGTCTGTGTGTGTGTGTTTGTGTGTGGGTGAGTGGTGTGGGTGAGTGTGTGCGTGTACCCATTGTCATACTTGAGTAAAAGTAACGATACCTTTTTAATGACTCAAGTAAAAGTGAAAGTCACCCAGTAAAATACTACTTGAGTAAAAGTCTAAAAGTATTTGGTTTTCAATATACTTAGGTATCAAAAGTAAATGTAATTGCTAAAATATACTTACTTAATTAAAGGTGGCATTTTTTTAACTCACAGATTGCCAGGGGCACACTCCAACACTCAGACATAATTTACAAAAGAAGCATTTGTGTTCAGTGAGTCTGCTAGATAAGAGGCAGTAGGGATGAACAGCAATGTTCTCTTGAGTGTGTGAACTGGACAATTTCCCTGTCCTGCTAAGCATTCAAAATGTAGCAAGTCATTTTGGGTGTCAGGAAAAATTTGATGGAGTCAGTGCCTTGCAAAAGTATTCGGCCCCCTTGAACTTTGCGACCTTTTGCCACATTTCAGGCTTCAAACATAAAGATATAAAACTGTATTTTTTTGTGAAGAATCAACAACAAGTGGGACACAATCATGAAGTGGAACGACATTTATTGGATATTTCAAACTTTTTTAACAAAACAAAAACTGAAAAATTGGGCGTGCAAAAGTATTCAGCCCCCTTAAGTTAATACTTTGTAGCGCCACCTTTTGCTGCGATTACAGCTGTAAGTCGCTTGGGGTATGTCTCAATCAGTTTTGCACATCGAGAGACTGACATTTTTTCCCATTCCTCCTTGCAAAACAGCTCGAGCTCAGTGAGGTTGGATGGAGAGCATTTGTGAACAGCAGTTTTCAGTTCTTTCCACAGATTCTCGATTGGATTCAGGTCTGGACTTTGACTTGGCCATTCTAACACCTGGATATGTTTATTTTTGAACCATTCCATTGTAGATTTTGCATTGTTGCCAAAAAGTTCAATTTTGGTTTCATCTGACCAGAGCACCTTCTTCCACATGTTTGGTGTGTCTCCCAGGTGGCTTGTGGCAAACTTTAAACGACACTTTTTATGGATATCTTTAAGAAATGGCTTTCTTCTTGCCACTCTTCCATAAAGGCCAGATTTGTGCAATATACGACTGATTGTTGTCCTATGGACAGAGTCTCCCACCTCAGCTGTAGATCTCTGCAGTTCATCCAGAGTGATCATGGGCCTCTTGGCTGCATCTCTGATCAGTCTTCTCCTTGTATGAGCTGAAAGTTTAGAGGGACGGCCAGGTCTTGGTAGATTTGCAGTGGTCTGATACTCCTTCCATTTCAATATTATCGCTTGCACAGTGCTCCTTGGGATGTTTAAAGCTTGGGAAATCTTTTTGTATCCAAATCCGGCTTCAAACTTCTTCACAACAGTATCTCGGACCTGCCTGGTGTGTTCCTTGTTCTTCATGATGCTCTCTGCGCTTTTAACGGACCTCTGAGACTATCACAGTGCAGGTGCATTTATACGGAGACTTGATTACACACAGGTGGATTGTATTTATCATCATTAGTCATTTAGGTCAACATTGGATCATTCAGAGATCCTCACTGAACTTCTGGAGAGAGTTTGCTGCACTGAAAGTAAAGGGACTGAATAATTTTGCACGCCCAATTTTTCAGTTTTTGATTTGTTAAAAAAGTTTGAAATATCCAATAAATGTCGTTCCACTTCATGATTGTGTCCCACTTGTTGTTGATTCTTCACAGTTTTATATCTTTATGTTTGAAGCCTGAAATGTGGCAAAAGGTCGCAAAGTTCAAGGGGGCCGAATACTTTCGCAAGGCACTGTATATTATTTTCTTTAGGAATGTAGTGAAGTAAAAGTAATAGTATTCAAAAAACATACGCTGAACTAAAATATAAACACAACGCGTAAAGTGTTGGTCTCATGAAATAAAAGATCCCAGAAATGTTCAATATGCACAAAAAGCTTGTTTTTCTAAAATGTTGCGCATTAATTAGTTTACACACAGGGATGTGAGCATTTCTCCTTTGCCAAGATAATTCATCCACCTGACAGGTGTGGCATAGCAAGAAGCTGATTAAACAGCATGATCATTACACAGGTAAAACTTGTGCTGGGGACAATAAAAGGCCACTCTAAAATGTGCAGTTGTGTCACACAACACAATGCCACAAATGTCTCAAGTTTTGAAGGAGCATGCAATTGGCATGCTGATTGCAGGAATGTCCATCAGAGCTGTTGCCATATGATTTAATGTTCATTTCTCTACCATAAGCCACCTCCAATGTTATGTTAGAGAATTTGGCAGTACATCCAACCGGCCTGAACAGCAGACCACGTGTAACCACGCCAGCCCAGGACCTCCACATCCGGCTTCTTCACCTGCAGGATCATCTGAGACCAGCCACCCGGACAGCTGATGAAACTGTGGGTTTGCACAACAGAAGAATTTCTGGACAAACTGTCAGAAACCGTCTCAGGGAAGCTCACCTGCGTGCTTGTCGTCCTCACCAGGGTCTTGACCTGACTGCAGTTTGGGTTCTGACTGCAGTTTGGTGTCGTAACCGACTTCAGAGGGCAAATGCTCACCTTCGATGGCAACTGGCAGGCTGGAGATATGTGCTCTTCGCGGATCAATCCTGATTTCAACTGTACCGGGCAGATGGCAGACAGTGTGTATGGCGTTGTGCAGTTTGCTGATGTCAACATTGTGTACAGAGAGCCCCATGGTGACGGTGGGGTTATAGTATGGGCATATATAAACTACGGACAACGAACACAATTGAATTTTATTGATGGCAATTTGCCATTCATCCGCTGCCATCACCTTATGTTTCAGCATGATAATGCACAGCCCTATGTCACAAGGATCTGTACACAATTCGTGGATACTGAAAATGCCCCAGTTCTTCCATGGCCTGCATACTCACCAGACATGTCACCCAATGAGCATGTTTGGGATGCTCTGGATCGACGTGTACGACAGTGTGTTCTAGTTCCCATCAATATCCAGCAACTTCACACAGCCATTGAAGAGGAGTGAGACAACATTCCACAGGCCACAATCAACTCTATGCGAAGGAGATGTGTCGCGCTGCATGAGGCAAATGGTGGTCACACCAGATACTGACTGGTTTTCCTTTTTTTGAATGTATCTGTGACCATAGGTGCATATCTGTATTCCCAGTCAAGTGAAATCCATAGATTAGGGCCTAAGAAATGTATTTAAATTGACTGATTTCCTTATATGAACTGTAACTCAGTAAAATCTTTGAAATTGTTGCATGTTGCGTTTATATTGTTGTTCAGCGTAAATAGTCAAGTAGAGTACAGATACCTCAAAACACAACGTAAGGAGTACTTGAAAGTATTTTGACTTATTAAGTACTTTGCACCACTGCATGTTTGTGAGTAAGTGTGTGTGTAAGTGTGTGGAATCGTCTTGAAAAGCGTTGTTGAATACGACTACAAAGATGTCATTTGACAATGAGAGAAGAAAGCAGAAACTCAGTATCTTTTTAACTAGCTACTCTTAGGTGGCCATTGTTCCTCGTTAAACTATTTAGAGAACCTTCGTGTCAAGGCTGCAGTAGGGAACGAGACCGAGAGAGATGGAGGAGGTATTGTTCTCTGAAAGGTAAAAAAAAGAAGTAAAAGATAGCAACAGCAGCACGGGAGAGAATGGAGAAAAAGAAGAAGAGTGAATTCATCTGAGGTGAAACAAAAGGTGATAGAAAAAAGGAGAAGGCTGCTTTTGATTATGTACAGCGCTAGGAAAATACAGTAACGTAAAATACAGTAACGTAAAATACAGTAATGTAAAATACAGTAATGTAAAATACAGTAACGTAAAATACAGTAACGTAAAATACAGAAGTTGAGTCCTTAACCTTATTGAGGTATAGCCGTGACCTAAAATTAATTATGTTTCCAGTGCGTAGACCAGGAGAGGTGAGGAGTTATGTGTAACACACACACACACACACACACACACACACACACACACACACACACACACACACACGGTCCATTACAATGAAGCCGTTCATCAGAGGCCCGGTGTCGTCGACCCTCACAGCTGTAGTGCATTAGAGGCCCAGAGATCACAGGGTCTGCAGGAGACAGGCAGTAAACATTCCCCTTCCTCAATATTACACACACACACACACACACACACACACACACACACACACACACACACACACACACCAACAAAAAAAATGCACACACACGCATACACATCAGGGCCATTAGAACAAGCAGTCTGACCCTCCCCCTGCCCTCCATGTCCCTCTCTACTCAATCTGGGGAATAGAAGGAGAAATGAGGGAGGGAGACTAGGGTGGGGGTCCACTAGGGTGGAGGTCCACTAGGGTGGAGGTCATTGCACGGATGATGTTGCTCTGCTGTTGTTAAACAACATGTTTAACAAAACAGCACCAAACGAGAATGCTGCCCTGTGTACACAGAGTCTAGATCTGACAAGCGAGGAATGGGATTTCCCAATTGTTTGGGGCATACAATATGGCTCAGTGTTTGAATGATTTGTTTTGTGCAGTCATTGTTCCTGATCCTTATTGAGGGTGTCACTAATGTTGGACCCCACTGTATATAGAGATATTAAACACTAGACTGTTCATACTGTTTTTCACACTGTATTCATGTACTGTATTCTTTACATACATTACATGACCAAACAATGTGAACACCTGCTCTTCGAACTTCTCATTCCAAAATCATGGGCATTATTACAGAGTTGGTCCCTCCTTTGCAGCTATAACAGCCTCTCCACTCTTCTGGCAATTAGGCCTGGCTCGCAGTCAGCGTTCCAATTCATCCCAAAGGTTTTTCGATGAGGTTGAGGTCAGGGCTTTGCACAGGCCAGTCAAATTCTTCCACACAGATCTCGACAAAACATTTCTGAATGGAACTCACTTTGTACACGGGGGAGTTGTCATGCTGAAACAGGAAAGGACCTTCCCCAAACTGTTACCACAAAGTTGGAAGCACAGAATCGTCTAGAATGTCATTGTATGATGTAGCGCTACGATTTCCCTTCACTGGAACTAAGGGGCCTAGCCTGAACCATGAAAAACAGCCCCAGACAACTATTCCTCCTCCACCAAACTTTAGAGCTGGCACTATGCATTGTCCGTCGGACTGCCAGATGGTGAAGTGTGATTCATTACTCCAGAGAATGCGTTTCCACTGTTCCAAAGTACACCACTCCAGCTGACCCTTGGCATTGTGCATGGTGATTTTAGGCTTGTGTGCGGCTGCTCGTCCATGGAAGCCCATTTCGAGAAGCTCCCAACGAACAGTTCTTGTGCTGATGTTGCTTCCAGAGGAAGTTTGGAACTCGGTAGTGAATGTTGCAACCAAGGACAGACGATTTTTACACGCTACTCGCTAGAGCACTAAGCTGTCCCATTCTGTGAGCTTGTGTGGCCTACCACTTCGCGGCGGAGCCATTGTTGCCCCTAGACGTATCCACTTCACAATAACATCACTTACAGTGGACCAGGGCAGATCTACCAGGGCAGAAATCTGACTAACTGACTTTTGGAAAGGTGGCATCCTATGACGGTGCCACGTTGAAAGTCACTGAGCTCTTCAGTATGGGCCATTCTACTGCCAATGTTTGTCTATGGAGATTGCTTGGCGGTGTGCTCGATTTTATACAGCTGTCAGCAACGTGTGTGGCTGAAATAGCTGAATCAACTAATTTGAAGGGGTGTCCACATACTTTTATGTACATAGTGTAGCTCATTCTAATATACTGTACATGTAGCGGATATAAAACAGTTCCTCATGGTCACGTGATGATGTAGCCCTGCCTGTAAAAAAACAGTGTCTGCCCTTGGTCCAAGTGGGAATTTCCTCTTGGTCTAATAAGTTGGTTGTTCCCGTGACACCGTGGGAGAGCCCGGTTAGTATCCCGTGTGTTACACACACGTATATTGCTTTTGGATCACTGATAAAGTGTTATTTGTGTTTTTAAGTGGATTTGTCCTGTCACCCATGATTTCTTGCTTCTAGTTTTGATTATTGTTTTTGTACTATTATTTGATGATTATTTAGTTTGACATTTGTTTCCTGCACTGTTCGGAGCTAGTAACGCAGGCATTTCGCTGCACCTACTATAACATCTGCTCAACTATGCACATGACCAATAAATGTTGATTTGATGTGACCATGACAGAAATACACCCCCGCTTCCTGCCGCCTCCCTCCCTCTCCCCTTGTCCCTGCGTCAGCTCTGGTGTCAATACCTGAGACCTCAGACATCTTTTCCTCCATCTCTCCCTCCCTCTCTCTCCTTCTTCTCCTCGCCCTGTATAAGAACTCCGAGCAGACCCAGAGCTCAGGGCTGGGCAGTGAGGGACAGACAGTGACAGTCCTGTGAAGTGGGTTTATCAGACACACAGGAGGACTGGAGGACGTGGCTCTCAGAAGGTTGAGTGGCAGTGGAGAGAAGCCATTAAGATAGCCTGCTATCTCTCTCTGCCAGGAGAGCCCATAGTGGCTGTATGCACACACGTACTAACCAGACACAGGCCTGACAGACAGACAGACAGACAGGCAGATGGACACACAGACAGCAGACACAACCCTCTGAAGTCAGTCATAACAGTAAGGATACTGATCTAATAGGATGTGGCCTCTGCTATCCCTGCCCGTACAGACACCTAGGCAACAGAGGAAGCTTGAATGTCAGTGGGGAAAGAGGAGGATGACGGGTGATAAGATCGCTCTCTCTCTGTCTCAGTCTCTCTCGGTCTCTCTCTCTCTCGGTCTCTCTTGCTCTCTCGGTCTCGCTCTATCTCTCTCGGTCTCTCTTGCTCTCTCGGTCTCTCTCTCGCTCTCTCTCTCTCGGTCTCTCTTGCTCTCTCTTGCTCTCTCTCGCTCTCTCTCTTGCTCTCTCTCACTCTCTCTCTTGCTCTCTCTTGCTCTCTCTCTCTCTCTCTCTCTCTCTCTCTCTCTCGCTCTCTCTCGCTCTCTCTTGCTCTCTCTCGGTCTCTCTTGGTCTCTCTCGGTCTCTCTCTGTCTCTCTCTGTCTCTCTCGGTCTCTCTCGGTCTCTCCCACCAATTCCTCTCTCTTTCTCCTTCCCCTCTCTCTTTCTCACCACACTTTCTCTCTGCCTATCCCTCTCTCTCTGAGTCTCTCTGAGTCACTTTGTCTTACTGTCCATTTGTCTGATAGTCCCTTTGCAGCAACATGTCCATACATACCACTCTGCAGCTGAATAGTCCTCTCTATGTTACAATTGACAGTAGGCTAAACTAGGAGACAGTGTGTGTTCTCTCTATGACAATTCTATGCTCTCTGTCACTATTCTGATCAAGAATATCAGAACTTCCCAGAGCAGCTTAACAGAAAACACAACTGTCTGTAACCCAGGCCCAACAACGCATTGTACTTCACTTTAAATGTTGAATAAAGTGTTTTTTTTTTGATGACTCCCCAGTCTAGAAAATTAATTACCAAAACATACTATTGTGAGTGCCTTCCTAGCCTGTTACTAATTAGTTAGCTTTTACTTCACCTCAAATTGTTCATTATTGCAATAATAAATAGAGCTATTTTTCATATCTGTTAGTTATTGTTAAGCTTCAGCTACTGAAAAATAATTAATCTAGCTGTGTTTTGTGTCAGACACACAACACAGCAATACAATACAGCCAGCGACTGAAAAGGACTCTCATGTCAACAAAGGGTTAATGAATGTTTCTAAAAGAGGATAAATAAAAGGTAAATGATTGACAAAGCATGTGTGTATGCACATAGACAGCGGCCCACTCATGCACACACACACACACACACACACACACACACACACACACACACACACACACACACACACACACACACACACACACACACACACACACACACACACACACACACACACACACACACACACAGAACAAGCTCAACATCCGTCCTACCTACAGTATCCCCCCCTCTTCACTTCTCACACAAAGACAGGACCAAACAACAGAGCTTCTCTGTCTTTCTCCTTATTAAAAACCTCTTCATTATGTACAGTGGCTTTTCACTACAGCCTTTAGAGGACACGCTGATTGGGGCTAGCTTCGGTGGAGGAGAGGAGAGAAGACATGAACAGGAGGAGGAGAAGAAGAGAAGGAGAAAAAGAGAGAGAATAAGAGCCTTGAGGAGGAGAGGAGAGAGTGTAGAGCAGAGGAGGAGAGCCTTGAGAAGAGGACTACTTTCACAGTGCTGTTCCAAAGAGCTGCCCTGTTTCATGTGCATATAGAGCCACAAACCTCCCTGGTCTGAGAGGTTTAGACTGAGTCAGAGTAGAGGAAGCTTTTACCTGGGAGAAATTGGACTCGGACACAGCTGATGTAACAGAAAACGGTTGATAGAATAGCTCTTCACCGTCCAAACAAGTGTCAAACAACAGCACACTTCATCTTCTGCAATACAAGAGCTGTTTAGCGGGTGGAAAATGCTTTTGTACCGAGTGTGTGTGCGTGTGTCTGTGTGTGTGTGCGTGTGTGTGTGTGTGTGTGTGTGTGTGTGTGTGTGTGTGTGTGTGTGTGTGTGTGTGTGTGTGTGTGTGTGTGTGTGTGTGTGTGTGTATAGAGAGAGTGATGCGCTCAGAGGTGTGTGACGAGGAATAAATAGGGAAGAATACAGGAAAGGAGGGATGATGGAGGATAGAAGAATGAGTGTGGAGGCTTTAGATCTCTCTGCACCATTAGAGACGTGATGGAGCTCGGCAGGAGGTAATGACCCCCTTGTCTGTCCCTCCGCGTCAAGAATAAAACACACACTCACCTCACTCAACCGCCAAAAGCATATTCACTGCACACACACACACTTCCCCGCATGCCCATTAGTAGTCATCTCAATGTATCTGTACATCTACAACACACACACACATACACACAAACACCGTGACTTTATTCAACCAGCCAGTGGGATTTGGCATCTTCTCCTCAGGAAGACAACGTTGTTTCACAGCATCTTTAGAAAACCAAATCTGCTGTTGCACAAACCCCTTCAAATGATGTGTTTCAGTTGAGCGGTCTGTGTGTGTGTATGTGTGTGTGTGCGCGCGCGTGTGTGTGTGTGTGTGTGTGTGTGCGCGTGTGTGAGTGAGTGAGTGAATGAGTGAGTGAGTGAGTGAGTGAGTGAGTGAGCAGTGTGTGTATTCAGTCAGTAGTATAGGAGGGAGAGGCTGCTCGCGGTAGTGAAGGGATTTTATACAGTATGCTTTGTGGCGGAGCGTTTTAAAAAGTCCATCTGGGGGAAACAACAGCACAGGAGACTGTAGTGTACCAAGCTCTACAGCTCCAGGCACTAGGAGACTAGATTCAAGATGCTACTGTCTCTCCAAACAGTGACTCACTCACTGTTTTTCATTTAACCATATTCTTTAAGTAAAGAGATAATCTCTATATAAAATGGCAGCATGGGACGGGGAGTCTTCGAGATGGGGGTGTATTCATGTTTTTCTTTAGATCATGGCCATGTGTAGGACGGTAAAATGATTCTGATGTTATAATATACTGTCTATAGGACCTGTGATAGTACAGGTAAGCTGTAGATGTGAGCCCTGTGGCAGCGTTGGTCTGTTGTGTCTCTCAGTGTGTGGGTGAGACACAATTGCATGGAGAGGGAGCTGAGCTGAGATGCCCTGAGACTAGGTCACATACTGAACAGATCTCCTCTTTTCTCTTCTCCTCTTCTCTACGACTGGGATCCCCCCTTTCTTTGTCTGCCCAGCCCTTCTGCCTCCCCCTCGAGGGCTGAGATTGGCACTAGGGGGCTGAGGTTGAAGATTGGCATTAGGTTCCAGGCTGATTGGGTGTCCCTAGAGCTCATAGAAGCAGTACTGTGGAGCCCCCAAGTCCCAGCAGTCCCACTGGGGGAGGGAGTCTGCCATGACAGAGGGGGGTCTGCGTACCATCAGTGGTATGGAGGTATGGTGGTATGGAGGTATGGTGGTATGGAGGTATGGAGGTATGGTGGTATGGAGGTATGGTGGTATGGTGGTGTGGTGGTGTGGAGGTATGGTGGTATGGTGGTATGGAGGTGTGGTGGTATGGAGGTATGGTGGTATGGAGGTGTGGAGGTGTGGTGGTGTGGAGGTATGGAGGTGTGGAGGTGTGGTGGTGTGGAGGTATGGGGGTATATAGGTATGTAGGTATGGAGGTATGGTGGTGTGGAGGTGTGGTGGTGTGGTGGTGTGGTGGTGTGGAGGTATGGAGTTATGGTGGCTTGGAGGTATGGTGGTATGGAGGTACGGCGGTACGGAGGTACGGCGGTACGGCGGTATTGAGGTATGGAGGTATGGAGGTACGGCGGTACGGAGGTACGGTGGTACGGAGGTGTGGAGGTGTGGTGGTGTGGAGGTATGGAGGTATGGTGGTATGGAGGTATGGAGGTATGGTGATACGGAGGGATGGAGGTACGGTGGTACGGAGGTGTGGAGGTGTGGTGGTGTGGAGGTATGGAGGTATGGTGGTATGGAGGTATGGAGGTATGGCAGTATGGGGGTACGGCGGTACAGTGGTACGGTGGTACGGAGGTGTGGAGGTGTGGTGGTGTGGAGGTATGGAGGTATGGTGGTATGGAGGTATGGAGGTATGGTGGTATGGAGGTATGGAGGTATGGAGGTATGGCGGTACAGAGGTAGGGTGGTACGGCGGTACGGAGGTACGGCGGTACGGAGGTACGGCGGTATTGAGGTACGGCGGTACGGAGGTACGGTGGTACGGAGGTGTGGAGGTGTGGTGGTGTGGAGGTATGGTGGTATGGAGGTATGGAGGTATGGTGGTGTGGAGGTATGGAGGTATGGAGGTATGGAGGTAAGGTGGTATGGAGGTATGGAGGTATGGTGGTTATGCAGGTATGGAGGTGTGGAGGTGTGGTGGTGTGGAGGTATGGTGATGTGGAGGTGTGGTGGTGTGGTGGTTTGGAGGTATGGTGGTATGGAGGTATGGTGGTATGGCGGTATGGAGGTGTGGAGGTATGGAGATATGGAGGTGTGGAGGTGTGGTGGTGTGGTGGTGTGGAGGTATGGAGTTATGGTGGTATGGAGGTATGGTGGTTATGCAGGTATGGGGGTATATAGGTATGGAGGTACGGCGGTATGGAGGTATGGAGGTACGGAGGTACGGCGGTATGGAGGTATGGCGGTATGGAGGGATGGTGGTACGGAGGTACGGCGGTATGGAGGTATGGCGGTATGGAGGTACGGCGGTACGGAGGTACGATGGTACAGTGGTGTGGAGGTGTGTTGGTGTGGAGGTATGGAGGTATGGTGGTATGGAAGTATGGAGGTATGGTGGTATGTAGGTATGGAGGTATGGAGGTACGGCGGTATGGAGGTATGGCGGTATGGAGGTACGGCGGTACGGTGGTACGGAGGTGTGGAGGTGTGGTGGTGTGGAGGTATGGAGGTATGGTGGTACGGAGGTACGGAGGTACGGCGGTATGGAGGTATGGCGGTATTGAGGTACGGCGGTACGGAGGTACGGTGGTACGGGGTGTGGAGGCTAGGAGATGTACCCTCAGATGTACAGGATTTGGAGAAGAAGGGATTGGCCAGTTGGCCTTGCACCACACATTGAGCTATAGAGAAACATTTCTAAACCTTTTACAGTCTAACACCCCCCATTTAGTGCTGCCTGACTCCAGCTCTGGGATAATTACACCACAACCTGCACGTATTTACAGAACATATTTACATCTGATTTCAGTATTTGCTCAATGTGCTTAATGTTCGCTGAGGTAGTTCTATGTGCTTTCTGGGCAAAGCATAAAAGAAAACGAAATAAGATGCCATACAGTGCTAGCTAGCTGTAAATTGATATTACATTCAAATGTATATACAGTACTAGCTAGCTGTAAATTGATATAATAATTCTAATGTATATACAGTACATTTGATTAAAATGTATAATCTGTTATTAAGTGGTTGTACACAGAGTATCATTTCTTTATGATTTGAGTTTGTTTGAGTTTGTAAGAGCTTGAGAATGTCTATGTTATTCTGTAAATACTGTATGCTGTATGTCTGTATAGTATATACAAGTCTAGAAGAAGGTATAGCTCAATGTATTTGTGTATTGTTGTAGTCATTCGGCCCACCTCTATCCACCCTCACTGTGAGAACAAACTGGCACACAGATGGTTAAGCCTACCCAGCGCTGAGTAGGAGGAGTGGGAGGTGGAGGAGGACCAGGGGGCGGAGGGCACTGCAGATGGCACAGAGGGCATTGCCAATACGGCCTGCACAGGGAGGTTTAGGAAAGGAGGGGTGGAGGTGGGAGGAGGAGGGGGTACAGCACAATGGCATCAAAATACACGTATTGTTGACTCTTCAATCATCCTTTAGAGGGGTGGTTGGGGGTAGGTGGCAGAAGGGTAGAGGAGGGAGGTGAAATACCCTCGCTACATACCCACATTAGCTTGATCCAGTATGGCACACAAAGCCCTGGCATCTCCCTGGCACCTCTGCCCACGTGGAGCGACACGGATCTGCACGGAGAGACAAGGCAGGCCATGCCAGGGGGGCTTGGGAGGGGGTGGGGGCTGTGTGTGTAAGTCTCTGAGGTGTGTGTGGGCGGTGGGGGTCGTGTGTGTGTGTGCGTCTCTCTCTCTCTCTCTCTCTCTCTCTCTCTCTCTCTCTCTCTCTCTCCGGTGTGTGTGACCCACCCACTCAGCAGAGAGTACACACCCCGGACCTCCAACCCCTCATTAACCAGTTTAGATCCCTGTGTGTGATGCCTGTTCTCTTTGATATTCAATAGGACTAATTCTCCTTAGATTCCCTACAGTCATTATTCCTGGGTTATGTTGTTTGAGCTGGGAAATAGAGTTCATTTGACCCTGACAAGGTCTCAACATTGTTTTAAAGTTGTTTACCTTCAGTTCCTATACGTACCACCAAAGAGACATTAAACCCCTATGGTAATGTAAATTCCACAATATTTACATAAAACACGACTGATTAAGGGATACTGTTTCTTTTTTAATGTATGTATCATATCGTCGTTTGAGGTGTTTTGCTCATCGTGCATAACTTAACGTCTAATACCAATATTATAATATAACGAGGTAGTTAAGAGCAGGTTTCGTGATAAATCTTGCTCTTGGGGCAGCTCTGCAGAGGGATCACTAGCTAGCACAGTCACAAAGTCGAAAATCTGATTTTAAACCTAACCCTAACCTTAACCCTAACCTTAACCACACTGCTAACCCTAATGCCCAACCCTAACTTTAAAATAAGACCAATAACCTAATTTTATTTGTATTACTTTTTACAATATAGCCAATTTTGACTTTGCAGCTGGCTTATCTAAGTGAAATCACTCAGATCTGACTTCAGGACAAGACTCATGACAATAAATGTCAACCTGCTATTTAAAACATCACAGTTTTATTAAATGTATTCCTGTATAGTACACATCACACTGTAGGCTATATATGTGACCGACCACCTTGATTTGGTGAAATTGAGTTTTTAAATTGGATAAAAGTAGAGACTCAGAGCTAGAAAATGGTATAATATAATATAACGTTTTTGAGCTCTAACCTTAGACAATGTACAGTCCTATGAGAGACAGAGAACTAAGCCAATCATGACAGAAAACTGAGCCAGTCAGGCGCAACGCTCTGTATTTTCTGCTGGCAAGCCCCACCACCACAGAAAGCACTGAGCTATGCTGAAACACCTGAATTTTGGAGCTGTCTTAATCAAGAAAGCAAAAAATAGACCAGGTTCGTATGCGGCTTTATTAACTCAATTACGATTTTTTTTGACATTGTTTGCAAAACTGATATGTGACACGTATTAATGCCAAAATAACAAAAAAAACAGGCAAGCCCACCCACAATTTGTTTTTTAAATATACATTTTTTACTTGAAAGTGTGTGGCTCTGCACCACCTGCCCTGAACGACAGGTCGCCACTGTGTGTGGGGCATGTTCTCAATAAGCAAGAAATAGCCAAGGCATACCGTTGAAATATGTTGTAGGACTGAACAATTTGAATAGCCTACGTTTGGTACCTGTAAAAGAGGCACTCTGTTGAAATGGGGATGGATACAAGCAGAATGTAGTATGCACTGAAGGTGGGCCTATGGGAAATGTGAATAATGCAAAAGTATGTTGGCTAAAGCCTCACGAGTCGACCATTTAGACACCTTTTTATGGATAAGGCTACTTTGTTAATGCACGGCCACGATAAGAAAGACACCAGACACATTTCTGTTGAACCAGCTTTTGTTATAGTAGGGTAAGGGTAGCCCACTAGATAAGGGCTTGTTTTTTAGCGAAATGGAAAACAAGCATTGCTAGAAGACAACAACTGACATTTTTCTAAGTACGAGTGTCACCGGGTTATCTCATCTCTCGTTCCATGAGGTGCATATTGCCTATATGGAGGGCTCAAAATAGTAACAGGAGCTGGCTAAAATGATGTAACAGCCTACATAGATAAACCTGGGATGTCCACTCAGTGTTTTGCTGCTGCCAAAGTTGATCTTTAATAAAGCTTTGTTGATTAAGATGTATTTCAAAGCGGTCTCACGAGCCAAACCCTTTATCGATACTCTACACTACTTGGCGAATGCATTGGTCATCAGCAAAAAAATCTGCCTTCATTGAGAGGAGGGGAGGCCATGCTTTGTTTTTAATCAAATGAAAGGAAATGAAACCAAATGGGAAAAAGCATTCGTTTTTTTATGTTTCTAAATACAAGGTGTACAGGCACAAAAATCTATTTTGTTCCATGTCAGAGTATGTGAGCGGAGCTGGAGAGGAGCGAAGCTGGAGCGGAGCTGGAGAGGAGTGAGGAGCGAAGCTGGAGAGGAGCTGGAGAGGAGCTGGAGAGGAGCGAGGAGCGAAGCTGGAGAGGAGCGTGCCCAATTTGACTGGATTCCCAAAGGCTGGAGGGTCTGCCTTCTCACCACTCCAATTTCGCTCCAGTAGCGCTCACTTCACAAGCTCAGGGCATGCCCGGGCAAGCATGCATGTTTAGTCTGCTTGTGTGCTGCTACAACCCCTTACTTTAACTACTGTCATGGAGTTCACTAAATGTTTTCATAAAGAAACTGACAAAACACACAGGTGCAAAATCAAGGTGTCTTACAAAGATGAGGACCAAGAGCAAGAGAGGAAGTGAGGTACATATCCCAAATACATGATGGTGTACTAACTACATGCACATGCTAAAAGAAAGGAACGAGGTGGGTCGATAACAAAGTGTGTCATTGTAGCAAAGCATTTATAAATAAAACATCTGATCTCTTAAAAGTTTTGTTTATTTTTGTTCTATTATCTCAATAGGCCCAATAGGCCCAATAGGCCTGGCATATTCTCAGTTTCAAGGAGCTTTCAGTTTCGATTGGGTTATTTGGCCTAAAAACGTTTAGACCTAACTATAGAAAAATAAACAAACAACTCTGCATCCCTTCCCTTGCGGGCAGAGTCTGAGTCCCTTTCTGAATCTGTAATACCAACATGTTTAAACAGACCACCATAGTCCCTGTGCCCAAGAACACAAAGGCAACCTGGCTAAATGACTACCGACCCGTAGCACTCACATCTGTAGCCATGAAATGCTTTGAAAGGCTGGTCATGGCTCACATCAACACCATTAACGCTGAAACCCTAGACCCACTGCAAATTTGCAAACCACCCCAACAGATCCACAGATGATGCAATCTCTATTGCACTGTACACTACCCTTTCTCACCTGGACAAAAGGAACACCTATGTGCGAATGCTGTTCATTGACAACAGCTCAGCGTTCAACTCCATAGTGCCCTCAAAGCTCATCACTAAGCTAAGGACCCTGGGACCAAACATATCCCTCTGCAACTGGATGCTGAACTTCCTGACGGGCCGCCCCCAAGTGGTAAGGGTAGGTAACAACACATCCGCCAAGCTGTTCCTCAACACGGGGGCTCCTCTGAGGTGCGTGCTCAGGTCCCTCCTGTACTCCCTGTTCACTCATGACTGCACGGCGAGGCACAACTCCAACACCATCATTAAGTTTGCCGATGACACAACAGTGGTAGGCCTGATCACCGACAACGATGAGAGAGCCTACAGGGAGGTGGTCAGAGACCTGACTGTGTTGTGCCAGGATAACAACCTCTCCTTCAACGTGATCAAGACAAAGGAGATGATTGTGGACTACAGGAAAAAGAGGAACGAGCATGCCCCCATTCTCATCGACGGGGTTGTAGTGGAGAAGGTTGAGAGCTTCAAGTTCCTTGGCATCCACATCCCCAACAAACTAAAATGGTCCAAACACACCAAGACAATCGTGAAGAGGGCATGACAAAACCTATTCCCCCTCAGGAGACTGAAATGATTTTGCATGTGTCCACAGATCCTCAAAAGGTTTTACATCAACACCATCGAGAGCATCCTGACTATGTGCATTGCCCCCTCCCTCTTCTACGCTGCTGCTACTCTCTGTTATTAACTATGCATTGGCACTTTAATAACTCTACCTACAGTACTGTACTGTTCAAAAGTTTGGGGTCACTTAGAAATGTCCCTTTTTTTTCCATTAAAATAACATCAAATTCATCAGAAATACAGTGTAGACATTGGTCATGTTGTAATTGATTTTTTATTTTTTTTTGCAGCTGGAAACCGCTGATTTTTAATGGAATATCTACATAGCCGTACAGAGGTCCATTATCAGCAACCATCACTCCTGTGTTCCAATAGCACATTGTGTCAGCTAATCCAAGTTTATCATTTTAAAAGGCTAATTGATCATTAGAAAACCCTTTTGCAATTATGTTAGCACAGCTGAAAACTGTTATTCTGATTAAAGAAGCAATAAATCTGGCCTTCTTTAGACTTGTTGCGTATCTGGAGCATCAGCATTTGTGGGTTCAATTACAGGCTCAAAATGGCCAGAAACAAAGTACTTTCTTCTGAAACTCGTCAGTCTGTTCTTGTTCTGAGAAATGAAAGCTATTCCATGTGAGAAATTGCCAAGAAACTGAAGATCTCGCACAACGCTGTGTACTACTCCCTTCACAGAACAGTGCAAACTGGCTTTAACCAGAAGAGAACGAGGAGTGGGAGGCCCCGGTGCACAACTGAGCAAGAAGACATTAGTACATTAGAGTGTCTAGTTGGAGAAACGGACACCTCACAAGTCCTCAGCTGACAACTTCATTAAATAGTACCCGCAAAACACCAGTCTCAACAGTGAAGAGGCGACTCCGGGATGCTGGCCTTCTAGGCAGAGTTGCAAAGAAAAAGCCATATCTCAGATTGCCAATAAAAATAAAAGATTAAGATGGGCAATTGGACAAAGGAACACTGGACAAAGGAACTCTGCCTAGAAGGCCAGCATCCCGAAAGTCGCCTCTTCACTATTGATGTTGAGACTGCTGTTTTGCGGGTACTATTTAATGTGCTTTTCTTTCAAAAACAAGGACATTTCTAAGTGACCCCAATCTTTTGAATGGTAGTGTACATGTACATATTACCTCAATTACCTAGACACCTGTTCCCCCACACTCTGTACCGGTACCCCCTGTATAAAGCCCCGCTATAGTTATTTACTGCATCTCTTGAATTATTTCTGATTGAGAATCATACTTAGGTAGCCTGGGTTTCACTTTTGGTTTGTGGGTGTTTGTTTCCGTGTGAGTGTTTGGGCCACACGGTACTGTTTTGGTTTTGTAAATTTCACGTGTATTATTTTTGTTCCAGTGTTCAGTTGTGTTTTTGAAAAAATCAATAGGAACACTTACCACGCTGCGTTTTGGTCCGATCCTCCTCAGACGAAGAGGAGGAAAGCCGCTACAGTAGCACTCGCAAATGCTTCACAATTTATTTATTTGTAGGCTATAGCCTTGAAATAATTTAAATAATATAGCCAAAATGATTAATTTCCGTTCCTTCTTAGGCTCCCTGTCTGGCTCCTGACCTATTTAGCGTGTTTATATGCTGTTTAATATGACCTGTAGCCTATTTGAAATGATGAGCGCTTCTTACATTCACCTTTTCATGTTCATTAAAGTACTTTTCATTCCAATCATATGGTTTGGTTTCAATACCTCACAACCAAATTGCAGGTACAGGTCGTCACATAAATAGATGGGTTGATGGTTAAATTGTGGTTTAAATTAATTCGGAGCTGCAGTTTTGTTTTCCTGTGAGAGCTGAGCGGTTTTCAGCAGAGTGGTTGGAAAGGATTTTGGAGAGCAGGAGGGGTGTGCAAGCACATCTCCACGAGTGATGAGCAGGATTTCCGACCACTCAGCTCCCCTCACATACTCTGTTCCATTTGCGTATGGGCACTGTGCGTCACGGTTGGATAGGCTGCACTTCCGTTGGCAAAATCCAGGTCATAACCAACCCTGTTACCGCTAAAATCAGCTTTGGATTGTTCTAAAATATCTCCTCCAGCGCATACTGAAATTGGCACTTTGGCGCATGTTTTTAAGGACACACCTCAGTTATTGCCACCCCTCCCACCTTAGCGCAAGCGAGTTCACATAAGGCAGGTAAATTACCAATCCTGGCGCTAGGATTTGAAAATAGAAGAGCGCAGGTTTTAACAGGTTGAAATTGCAAACGAGCATGCTTTTGACAATTGCACTGGCTTAACGCTTGCTGTGAATAGAGCCCTCAGTGTTATGCAACAACACCTCACATAGTATTTTAACACTAGGAAGTGTATATAGTTTACACCAATGATGTTATGCAACAACACCTCATATAGTATTTTAACACTAGGAAGTGTATATAGTTTACACCAATGATGTTATGCAACAACACCTCACATAGTATTTTAACACTAGGAAGTGTATATAGTTTACACCAATGATGTTATGCAACAACACCTCATATAGTATTTTAACACTAGGAAGTGTATATAGTTTACACCAATGATGTTATGCAACAACACCTCATATAGTATTTTTAACACTAGGAAGTGTATATAGTTTACACCATTGATGTTATGCAACAACACCTCATATAGTATTTTTAACACTAGGAAGTGTATATAGTTTACACCAATGATGTTATGCAACAACACCTCATATAGTATTTTAACACTAGGAAGTGTATATAGTTTACACCAATGATGTTATGCAACAACACCTCATATAGTATTTTAACACTAGGAAGTGTATATAGTTTACACCAATGATGTTATGCAACAACACCTCATATAGTATTTTAACCATTAGACCAAGAGGTCAGCATCTCTTGACAAGGTCACTCAGTGTTGGGTTAAGGACATTACGTCCCCCACTAAGCCATGCCTCTCTGATCCTTCCACCAAGGTCAGGGTTAAGGTTTGGAATAGGGACATTTAAAATTAAATTTAAAAAACTGCCTGGCACTGGGATTGAACACGTGACCTTATGGAGCTCACGTCAATCAGCCATCCCCATCGACAACGCCCTAGCAAATCCCAAGCCTACTTGATGGTAATATCGCTCACCGTTGCCCCTAGTGGCCAGTTTCGAAGGCATCTCCTGACGTCCTGGGGACCTGGACAAACATCAAATATCTCCCCCTTCTCCCTCTCTCTATATCCTCTCTCCTACCTCTCCCTCCTCCTACCTCTCCCTCCATCCCCTCCAGTCCAGAAGTCTATTAACCAGACAGTCATGTCACCCTCTCTGACACTTCCACTAATACTGATAATGCATTATACCTCACACACACACACACACACACACACACACACACACACACACACACACACACACACAAAGATGATTGTCTCCACCACACTTGCTATTCTGACAAAGTCATAAGGCATGTTCATACTGTCTGAATGTGTCTCTGCTGTAGAAGGCTACAGAGCTACAGTATACAGTGGATCAGTGCCTCAAAATATTATTGAACTAACACTTGTATCCAAAGTGACCATAGTTCTCCAAATAAGTATAATGTATGTGGCCCAAGAGGGAAATCCAACCCATAAACCACACAGTTCATAATCCAACCTCCAACCAACTGAGACATCAAAACCATATGGAACCATTAGCTAACATTATACTACATGCTGTCACTGTGAGAGCAGAGGCTGACTATGCAGCTCTGAACGCTCCCATTGTCCGAGAGAGAGAGAGAGAGAGCGAGAGAGAGAGAGAGAGAGAGAGAGAGAGAGAGCAGGGGACATCGTCTATTATGGCTGTGCTGCGTGCCATAATTGACAACATGCCATAAATGTTGCCATTAGGGTCGCCAGCGCCTCTGACAGGGACTGGCTCAGGTTGCTATGGTTACCTCCGGTCACCGAGTTGAGGGCTGGGAGGGTTTGGGTCGGAGTAGAATGAAGTGCCGCCCCCCAGAAGTGTGTCTAGTCAGTTATGACCCTAATGGTTAAGGTAAGGATTTGGGGAGGGTAAGCTGATCCTAGATCTGTGTTTAAAAATGTCCAAAGACTCCAGCCACCCAAGCCATAGACTGTCCTCTCTGCTACCACACAGCAAGCGGTACCAGTGCACCAAGTCTGGATCCAACAGGACCCTGAACAGCTTCTACCCTCAAGCCATAAAACTGCTAAATAGCTCATCAAATGGCCACCCGGACTTCCTGCACTGACTCTATATACACACACACTGGACTCTACCCACACACTCACGCATACTTACACTGACATCACAACACACACATACATACACACACACACTACATAAACGCCCACACACATAACACACGCACACATACAGAATATCACCACACACACACTTTCACACACACTCACACACACTTTCACACTAACCACACACGCTGCTGCTACAGTATATTATCTGTCCTGTTGCCTAGTCATGTTATCTCTACCTATATGAACATAGCTAGCTCAGTTACCTCGTACCCCTGCACATCGACTCAGTACTGGCACTCCCTGTATATAGCCATGTTATTTTCTACTCCCTATATATACTTGTCATTGTTATTCGTGTCACTGTTTATATATTTTTATTTGATCTTATCTTTAACTACGCTTGGTGGAAAAGGACTGTTGTTTACGAAGCATGTGAAATAAATTTTGATTTGATGATACGTTACTCCCTAAATGTTTGAGAGACTGCTCCTGTCCCTGGGTAGTCACTAGACAGCCATGCTAAGAGGGACACCCGTTGTCTGTATTTTCAGAAATGTTGAACAGACCAGCAGCTATTTGATTATAACTCAAGCTAGGTTAGGGGTAGGGTAATGGTTAAAAGACTGTGCTAATAAAACTGACAGTTGTGGATACAAAAGGCTCTTCTCCAGTGCTTTCTGGCCAGATAGCTTCTGTCCCAGCTTACCAGCCAAGTCCAGTCCCCAGAGCTAGACACACTGTGTTCACCCCATGCATCATGAAGGTCCATGTTTACAGTCAGGAGAAAGAGAGAGGTGGAGAGAGAGAGCGACAGCGTAATGAGGATGTTTTCTGTCCGCGGTTCAATCATCATCAGATTTGTGAACCGGGGGGAATCGCAGACGCCGGTCGGCAGCAGCAGCTGTGTGCTATTGGAATCACATCTGACAGTTTACACTCTCCATCCAGTTCTTTTAAAACATTGTGTTTAGATGTTTAGATGTTGTTTTCTGGCGCAGGCGGAAACTCTGGGAAGGAAAGAAAGAAAGAAAGAAAGAAAGGAAGAAATCTTTGGCATGAGTTGTCTCATCTTTGAAGTGATTTGGAGACAGATGACATGTTAAATTAGCGAGTAGTGGCAGACCTCTACTTTGACTAGACGTTAAAAGAAACTAAATTCTGCAGAAAGATAAACACTTCACACACACACACACACACACACCAGCGCACACACACACCAGTCCCCAAACTACCGAGATTACCTCGTCTTTTCTGAAAGCGAGTTTGAGATTCGAGGTGCTTAAAGACTTTTTCATACCTATAAAGTTCACACCTAATCTTCCAACTTTTCCAAAAGCCGAGCAGAAAATAAATATACATATCTAAACGCTTTACTGCCAGAACCCTTAAAACGGAGATTGAAAAAGGCAACTTCTCTAAAAAACAAATTCAATGGCTAACACTTCCACTGTGTCCTTTATGAAATGGTTCAGAAACAATTCAGTAAATGATCATAATATAATATTGGTCATTAGAAAAACCCTTCTGTTAATGACCTACTGAGAGGGTAAATGGACAATCACATGAAGGAACAGACCATCCCAGTGTGAGTGAGCATTGTTATTGGGTGATACACACACACACACACACGACATGCACGCATACACACACGGGCACACGCACGCGGGCGAACACACACACATCTCCCACTGAGCTCAATGCTCTGGAAACCAGTCTCTAGCGGTGTAAATAGGCTGATCTACATGCAGTTGTATTGTTGTGCCCACGGGAGCAGAAGTCTCTGGAATTCCCTGAATTGTGTCCCTCTTTTTTTTTCTAAATCTCTCTCTCTCTCTCTCCCCCCAGTTTAAAGTGAACACCAAATGGATAGACTTTGTGATCTGTGCTCAGAACCTCTTTAACTCAGGATCACAATGGACCGTCACGTGTGATCTGCAGCCTATTCCCTCTCTTTCTCCAGCCGTCTTCCCCGCTCTCTCTTTTCCTCCGCGATTCTCTCCCTGACTTCGTTCTTTCTGACAAAAGAAACAAGGGGCTTTATTTGACTCAGTCTCCTCTCGTTTCCCTTACATACAGTATGAGACACAAGTCCCTGGATCATTGTCTCCCTCTCTATTCTCTTCTCTCTCTTTCTCACACACATACATACAAGAGCCTGGGGCCCATGCTCTGAGATGAAGGGCCTCCCCTAGTGTTGCTTGCTTCAACAGCCTAGAGAGAGAGAGAGAGAGTGGAGAGAAAGGGAGAGATCACAAAGGAGACAGAGGGAAGGAGAGACAGAGAGAGGGACTATTATTTCATGAAGTGCTTCTGAGCCTGGGGGGATTGGGGAGTAAACCTCACAGCTCTGTGTGTGACAAGGCCATGACCTCTCAGAACCTGGAATACACACACACACCCTGCTTTCATCTGACGACGGGGTGTGTGAGAGGACTCACTCAAACATTCGCTGAGAGCGCTAAGCTCAGGGCCAGCAGGACGGACGGATACACAGACAGCAGGGAAGGAGCTCAGAGGTAGAGTGATTGGGGGTGACAGGGGTATATCGGCGGCGGGGGGAGGTTGAGGTGAGGGGCGAGGGGGGTAGAGAGCCCAGCCCGTTGGGTTCGACAGAATTCAGCATTGTCACCAAGGGAGCGCAGGCAGGCAAGCTCATTCTGTTGATCTGAACTGATCCAAAGAAACAAAAATGCATTGTTCCTCGCAGATGGAAGCCAGTGTCGTCAAGGTAACCACATTAATCTCCCCTTTCTGTGCTTCCTCTCTTGTCGAGCGGTAATCGGTGCGCTCCTTTCACTGCAGAGCCGGCCTCAAAGCCAGGCCTCTAACTAGCCCCCTAATTAGCTGCAATTACAATGAAGACAACATGATGAGATAATAGAAATTTGCAAAATAATGACATACCACGGCAAAATATTCCTCCTCCTAAGCACCGTTTTTTCCTCTCCAGAGCTCCACAATGAGCTTGGGCCCTTCTAAAGCTGGGGCTGGAAAATGGTGCTGTATTATGTTCCACAGAACCCCATTGTCTACCTCCTGTTTCCCTCAATCAACAGCCTATTGTCCTGCTGTTTAAATAAAAAATGACTCAAATACAGGCCACATAATGATGCCCTCTACAGTACCACTGCATACAGAATAGACAGGAGGAGAGAGGAGAGAAAGGGAGAGGAAAGGAAAGGAGAGTGGAGGAGAGGAGACGAGACAAGAGGAGTATAGAGGAGATGAGAGGAGATGCACCGAGTCTAAAATATAGAAAAGGTCATTTGGAAGACAATTGGGAAGAAAGAGGCCTTACGGTCACAGGACCTCACACTCCAACGGGGGAGGGAGAGAGAGAGAGAGAGAGAGAGAGAGAGAGAGAGAGAGAGAGAGAGAGAGAGAGAGAGAGAGAGAGAGAGAGAGAGAGAGAGAGAGAGAGAGAGAGAAAGAAAGAGAGGGAAAGAAATAGAGAGAGAGAGAAGTGAAGAACAAACACCATTGTAAATACAACCCATATTTATGTTGATTTCTTTTCCCTTGTGTACTTCAACTATTTGCACATCATTACAACACTGTATATAGACACATAATGACATTTGTAATGCCTTTATTATTATTTTTTACTTTTGTTAGTGTAATGTTTACTGTTCATTCTTTACTGTTTATTTCACTTTTGTTTATTATCTATTTCACCTGCTTTAGCAATGTAAACTCGTTTCCCATGCCAGTGAAGCACCTTGAATTGAACTTGAATTGAAAGGGGGAGAGAGATGAGTAAAGAGAGAGAGAGAGACTCCGAGAAAGGAAGGGAAGATAGAAACAAAGAGAGAGAGAGACTCCGAGAAAGCAAGGGAAGAGAGAAAGATGAGTTATGTCCCAACAACGTGTTTTGTCTTCATCTGGTTGGATCAAATGAAACAGTCCTCTCAGTGTGTCACACTACACGCCTTTGTCACATCAAACACGCACAGGGGGAGACAGAGAGAGAGCGAGGGGCAGAGGGAGAGGAGGAGGGGAGACAGGAGGGGGAGAAGAAGAGAACACGGAAGGAGGAGAGGATGGGGCCGGAGAGAAAAGGGTAGATTGTGAGAGGACGGGTTGTGGAGTGCACACGTGGTGGACTTCCATTTAGCAGCACCTCGGCCACATCGCTTGTATAATGGAACACAGCGTCATAAGTATTTCTCCTCCTGATATCAGCTTATGAACACACCAGTTACCATAAAGGTAAAGAGGAGGTAGAACCCGGTTCAGAAGACCTACCGTCCTTTCAGATGACCTGCTACAGGGTACAGATGCTTTCATCAGCCTGATTGTGGCTCTTTTGATGTCTCCGTTCCCATCATTAACAACATACACTCATTAAGACAAACAGACACACACAGATTCACATGCACACTTAAATCTAGATATTCAAAAGCCGACCAAATCAAGAGTTTGTTGTTTTCTCATCTGTCCTCTCTCTCCCATTAGTGTGTCTTCCTCGTACAGTATCATTAGTATGTGATAATTGTGAAGTAGGCCAATTAGTCGCAGTGTAATTGCATCCAAACATCAACGGTGAAAAATATAGAGGTGTACTCATTTATTCCTGAGAGAATCGGGTCAAGAGCGACTTACAGTCAATGAACATGTTGGCTCAGTAGTTGTTTTATTGTAATTTCGGAGTCTCTCAGTCGCTCTGAGCCCGCTCAGTACAAAAAAATATTTCCCCCAAAATATTAAACATAACTTTCATAAAAGATCATGGAAATATCTGCATCTGAGATATTTTTGGACTTCAAGTTATTTTGAACAATAAAAAAATATACATTTGTGGTCCATTCTTCATTGGTAGTTAAAAGTATTGATTGAGGCTTCCTTGAACTCTATGTCTGTCAAATGTTTGGACATTGTGAAATTCCCGGGGAAAAGTCTATTTTTATTGAATATTATATGTGTTATTATTTTCTATCCAAACAATGCACAGGACGGGGGAACAAGACACCAGACGTCCCTGCATCTCAAGGTTTTTCATTTAGTACATTTGAAATCAGTGTAGGGACAATTTGTGTTTCATATTTGTTATAAGGAAACTCTAACCTGTTGCACTGCATCTATGAAAAACAACAACAGTATGTTGCCAGGGTAGGTAGGTTCATTCTAAATGTAATCTGTTACAGTTACCTGTTCAAAATTGTAGTCAGTAACGTAACTTTCAGATTACCCAAACTCAGTAATGTAATCTGATTTCATTCAGCTACTTTTAGATTACTTTTCCCTTAAGAGGCATTAGAAGACATCTGAACGACATCTGTTGCAACAGTGATTCCCAAACTTTTTATACAGTGAATTGCAAAAGTATTGGTGTTTTTCCTATTTTGTTGCATTACAACCTGTAATTTCCTTTTTTTTGTATTTCATGTAATGGACATATACAAAACAGTCCAAATTGGTGAAGTGAAATGAAAAAAATAACTTAAAATCGGAAAAGTGGTGCATGCATATTTATTCACCCCCTTTGTTATGAAGCCCCTAAATAAGACCTGGTGCAACCAATTACCTTCAGAAGTAACATAATTAGTTAAATAAAGTCCACCTGTGTGCAATCTAAGTGTCACATGATCTGTCACATGATCTCAGTACATATACACCTGATCTGAAAGGCCCCAGAGCCTGCAACAACACTAAGCAAGGCACACCACCAAGCAAGCTGCACCATGAAGACCAAGGGGCTCTCCAAACAGGTCAAACAGAGAAGTACAGATCAGGGTTGGGTTATAAAAAAAATATCTGAAACTTTGAACATCCCACGTAGCACCATTAAATCCATTATTAAAAAATGGAAAGAATATGGCACCACAACAAACCTGCCAAGAGCGGGCCACCCACCAAATCTCATGGACCAGGCAAGGAGGGAATTAATCAGAGAGGCAACAAAGAGACCAAAGATAACCCTGAAGGAGCAGCTAAACCACAGCGGAGATTGGAGTATCTGTCCATAGGACCATTTTAAGCCAAACACTCCGCAGAGCTGGGCTTTACGGAAGAGTGGCCAGAAAAAAGCCAATGCTTGATGAAAAGAATAAGCAAACATGTTTGGTGTTTGCCAAAAGGCATGTGGGAGATGCCCCAAACATATGGAGGAGGTACTCTGGTCAGATGGGACTAACATTGAGCTTATAGGCCATCAAGGATAATGCTATGTCTGGTGGAAACCCAACACCTCTCATCACCCCGAGAACACCATCCCCACAGTGAAGCATGGTGGTGGCAGCATCATGCTGTGGGGATGTTTTTCATCGACAGGGACTGGGAAACTGGTCAGAATTGAAGGAATGATGGATGGCGCTAAATACAGGAAAATTCTTGAGGGGAACCTGTTTGAGACTGGGATGGAGGTTCACTTTCCAGCAGGACAATGACCTTAAGCATACTGCTAAAGCAACACGTATGGAATCATATAGTAACCAAAAATGTGTTAAACAAATCAAAATATATTTGATATTTTAGATTCTTCAAAGTTGCCATCCTTTGCCTTGATGACAGCTTTGCACACTTTTGGCATTCTCTTTACCAGCTTCACCTGGAATGCTTTTCCAACAATATTGAAGGAGTTCTCACATATGCTGAGCACTTGTTGGCTGCTTTTCCTTCACTCTGCAGTCCAACTCATCCCAAACCATCTCAATTGGGTTGAGGTCGGGTGATTGTGGAGGCCAGGTCATCTGATGCAGCACTCCATCACTCTCCTTATCTGTCAAATAACCCTTACACTACCTGGATGTGTGTTGGGCCATTGTCCTGTTGAAAAACAAATTACAGTCCCCCAAACCAGATGGGATGGTACGTCACTGCTGTGGTAGCCATGCTGTGGTAGCCATGCTGGTAAAGTGTGCCTGGTAAAGTGTGCCTTGAATTGTAAATAAATCACAGACAGTGTCACCAGCAAAGTAACCCCACACCATCACACCTCCTCCTCCATGCTTCATGGTAGGAACTACACATATCAAATAAAATGTTATTTGTCACATTATTTGTCACATGCACATGTTTAGCAGATTATTGCGTGTCTAGCAAAATGCTTGTGCTTCTAGTTCCGACAGTGCAGCAATATCTAACAAATAATATGTAACAATTTCCCAATAAATACCTAATGCACACAAATCTAAGTAAAGAAAAGGAATTAAGAATAAATAAATATATGGACGGACTGTTACGGTGCGTGAATGAGGACCCAAAAGCGAATTAACGTAAACAGAGCTTCTTTAATAACAAAACAAACGTAGGCTCAGATGGACCGGCAGATTCCGACAGGACAGGACAAGGTTGCAGCAAACATGACGATAGTCTGGTTCAGGCATGAATAACACAAACAAGAATCCGACAAAGACAGAAACAAAAACAGAGAGAGATATAGAGGACTAATCAGAGGGAAAAAGGGAACAGGTGGGAAAAGGGGTGACGAGGTAGTTAGGAGGAGACAAGGAACAGCTGGGGGAAAGAGGGGGAGAAAAGGTAACCTAATAACGACCAGCAGAGGGAGACAGGGTGAAGGGAAAGGACAGAAACAAGACACAACATGACAATACATGACAGTACCCCCCCACTCACCGAGCGCCTCCTGGCGCACTCGAGGAGGAAACCTGGCGGCAACGGAGGAAATCATCGATCAGCGCACGGTCCAGCACGTCCCGAGAGGGAACCCAACTTCTCTCCTCAGGACCGTACCCCTCCCAATCTACTAGGTACTGATGACCACGGCCCCGAGGACGCATGTCCAAAATCCTACGGACCCTGTAGATGGGTGCGCCCTCGACAAGGATGGGGGGGGGGGGGGAAGACGAGCGGGGGCGCGAAGAACGGGCTTGACACAGGAGACATGGAAGACCGGGTGGACGCGACGAAGATATCGCGGAAGAAGAAGTCGAACTGCGACAGGATTAATGATCTGAGAAATACGGAACGGACCAATGAACCGCGGGGTCAACTTGCGAGAAGCCGTCTTAAGGGGAAGGTTCTGAGTGGAGAGCCAAACTCTCTGACCGCGACAATATCTAGGACTCTTAGTTCTACGCTTATTAGCAGCCCTCACAGTCTGCGCCCTATAACGGCAAAGTGCAGACCTGACCCTCTTCCAGGTGCGCTCGCAACGTTGGACAAAAGCCTGAGCGGAGGGGACGCTGGACTCGGCGAACTGAGATGAGAACAGCGGAGGCTGGTACCCGAGGCTACTCTGAAAAGGAGATAGCCCGGTCGCAGACGAAGGAAGCGAGTTGTGGGCGTATTCTGCCCAGGGGAGCTGTTCTGACCAAGACGCAGGGTTGCGAAAAGAAAGACTGCGTAAGATGCGACCAATAGTCTGATTGGCCCGTTCTGCTTGACCGTTAGACTGGGGGTGAAAGCCGGAAGAGAGACTGACGGAAGCCCCAATCAAACGGCAAAACTCCCTCCAAAATTGAGACGTGAATTGCGGACCTCTGTCCGAAACGACGTCTGACGGAAGGCCATGAATTCTGAAAACATTCTCGATGATGATTTGTGCCGTCTCTTTAGCAGAAGGAAGCTTAGCAAGGGGAATAAAATGAGCCGCCTTAGAGAACCTGTCGACAACCGTAAGAATAACAGTCTTCCCCGCTGATGAAGGCAGTCCGGTGACAAAATCTAAGGCGATGTGAGACCACGGTCGAGAGGGAATGGGAAGCGGCCTGAGACGGCCGGCAGGAGGGGAGTTACCGGACTTAGTCTGCGCGCAGACCGAACAAGCAGCCACGAAGCGACGCGTGTCATGCTCCCGGGTGGGCCACCAAAAACGCTGGCGAATGGAAGCAAGCGTACCCCGAACGCCAGGGTGGCCGGCTAACTTGGCAGAGTGAGCCCACTGAAGAACGGCCAGACGAGTAGGAACGGGAACGAAAAGAAGGTTCCTAGGACAAGCGCGCGGCGACGGAGTTTGAGTGAGTGCTTGCTTTACCTGCCTCTCAATTCCCCAGACAGTCAACCCGACAACATGCCCCTCAGGGAGAATCCCCTCGGGGTCAGTGGAGGCTACTGAAGAACTGAAGAGACGAGATAAAGCATCAGGCTTGGTGTTCTTAGAGCCCGGACGATAAGAAATCACGAACTCGAAACGAGCGAAAAACAGCGCCCAGCGCGCCTGACGCGCATTAAGTCGTTTGGCAGAACGGATGTACTCAAGGTTCCTATGGTCAGTCCAAACGACAAAAGGAACGGTCGCCCCCTCCAACCACTGTCGCCATTCGCCTTGGGCTAAGCGGATGGCGAGCAGTTCGCGGTTTCCCACATCATAGTTACGTTCCGACGGCGACAGGCGATGAGAAAAATACGCGCAAGGGTGGACCTTGTCGTCAGAGAGGGAGCGCTGAGAAAGAATGGCTCCCACGCCCACCTCTGACGCGTCAACCTCGACAACGAACTGTCTAGTGACGTCAGGTGTAACAAGGATAGGTGCGGATGTAAAACGATTCTTGAGGAGATCAAAAGCTCCCTGGGCGGAAACGGACCACTTAAAGCACGTCTTGACAGAAGTAAGGGCTGTGAGAGGAGCTGCCACCTGACCGAAATTACGGATGAAACGACGATAGAAGTTCGCGAAGCCGAGAAAGCGCTGCAGCTCGACGCGTGACTTAGGGACGGGCCAATCAATGACAGCTTGGACCTTAGCGGGATCCATCTTAATGCCTTCAGCGGAAATAACAGAACCGAGAAATGTGACGGAGGAGGCATGAAAAGAGCACTTCTCAGCCTTCACAAAAAGACAATTCTCTAAAAGGCGCTGGAGGACACGTCGAACGTGCTGAACATGAATCTGGAGTGACGGTGAAAAAATCAGGATATCGTCAAGGTAAACGAAAACAAAGATGTTCAGCATGTCTCTCAGGACATCATTGACTAATGCCTGAAAGACAGCTGGAGCGTCAGCGAGGCCGAAAGGAAGAACCCGGTATTCAAAGTGCCCTAACGGAGTGTTAAACGCCGTCTTCCACTCGTCCCCCCCCCTGATGCGCACGAGATGGTAAGCGTTACAAAGGTCCAACTTAGTGAAAAACCTGGCTCCCTGCAGGATCTCGAAGGCTGAAGACATAAGAGGAAGCGGATAACGATTCTTCACTGTTATGTCATTCAGCCCTCGATAATCTATGCAGGGGCGCAGGGACCCGTCCTTCTTCTTAACAAAAAAAAACCCCGCTCCGGCGGGAGAGGAGGAGGGGACTATGGTACCGGCGGCAAGAGCTACAGACAAATAATCTTCGAGAGCCTTACGTTCGGGAGCCGACAGAGAGTATAGTCTACCCCGGGGGGGAGTGGTTCCCGGAAGGAGATCAATACTACAATCATACGACCGGTGTGGAGGAAGAGAGGTGGCCCTGGACCGACTGAACACCGTGCGCAGATCGTGATATTCCTCCGGCACCCCTGTCAAATCACCAGGCTCCTCCTGTGAAGAAGAGACAGAGGAAACAGGAGGGATAGCAGACATTAAACATTTCACATGACAAGAGACGTTCCAGGAGAGGATAGAATTACTAGACCAATTAATGGAAGGATTATGACAAACTAGCCAGGGATGGCCCAAAACAACAGGTGTAAAAGGTGAACGAAAAATTAAAAAAGAAATGGTTTCGCTATGATTACCAGAAACAGTGAGGGTTAAAGGTAGCGTCTCACGCTGAATCCTGGGGAGAGGACTACCATCCAGGGCGAACAAGGCCGTGGACTCCCTTAACTGTCTGAGAGGAATGTCATGTTCCCGAGCCCAGGTCTCGTCCATAAAACAGCCCTCCGCCCCAGAGTCTATTAAGGCACTGCAGGAAGCTGACGAACCGGTCCAGCGTAGATGGACCGACAAGGTAGTGCAGGATCTTGAAGGAGAGACAGGAGTAGTAGCGCTCACCAGTAGCCCTCCGCTTACTGATGAGCTCTGGCTTTTACTGGACATGAAGTGACAAAATGACCAGCAGAACCGCAATAGAGACAGAGGCGGTTGGTGATTCTCCGTTCCCTCTCCTTAGTCGAGATGCGGATACCTCCCAGCTGCATAGGCTCAGCACCCGAGCCGGCAGAGGAAGATGGTAGTGATGCGGAGAGGGGGGCAACGGAGAACGTGAGCTCCTTTCCACGAGCTCGGTGACGAAGATCAACCCGTCGCTCAATGCGAATAGCGAGTTCAATCAAGGAATCCACGCTGGAAGGAACCTCCCGGGAGAGAATCTCATCCTTTACCTCTGCGCGGAGACCCTCCAGAAAACGAGCGAGCAAAGCCGGCTCGTTCCAGCCACTGGAGGCAGCAAGAGTGCGAAACTCAATAGAGTAGTCTGTTATTGATCGATTACCTTGACATAGGGAAGACAGGGCCCTGGAAGCCTCCTCCCCAAAAACAGATCGATCAAAAACCCGTATCATCTCCTCCTTAAAGTCCTGATACTGGTTAGTACACTCAGCCCTTGCCTCCCAGATTGCCGTGCCCCACTCACGAGCCCGTCCAGTAAGGAGAGATATGACGTAGGCGACACGAGCAGTGCTCCTGGAGTAAGTGTTGGGCTGGAGAGAAAACACAATATCACACTGGGTGAGGAACGAGCGGCATTCAGTGGGCTCCCCAGAGTAACACGGCGGGTTATTGATTCTGGGCTCCGGAGATTCGAAAGCCCTGGAAGTGGCCGGTGGATCGAGGCGGAGATGGTGAACCTGTTCTGTGAGGTTGGAGACTTGGGTGGCCAGGGTCTCAACGGCATGTCGAGCAGCAGACAATTCCTGCTCGTGTCTGCCTAGCATCGCTCCCTGGATCTCGACGGCTGAGTGGAGAGGATCCGAAGTCGCTGGGTCCATTCTTGGTCGGATTCTTCTGTTACGGTGCGTGAATGAGGACCCAAAAGCGAATTAACGTAAACAGAGCTTCTTTAATAACAAAACAAACGTAGGCTCAGATGGACCGGCAGATTCCGACAGGACAGGACAAGGTTGCAGCAAACATGACGATAGTCTGGTTCAGGCATGAATAACACAAGCAAGAATCCGACAAAGACAGAAACAAAAACAGAGAGAGATATAGAGGACTAATCAGAGGGAAAAAGGGAACAGGTGGGAAAAGGGGTGACGAGGTAGTTAGGAGGAGACAAGGAACAGCTGGGGGAAAGGGGGAGAAAAGGTAACCTAATAACGACCAGCAGAGGGAGACAGGGTGAAGGGAAAGGACAGAAACAAGACACAACATGACAATACATGACACGGACAATGTCACAGCGCCATAGATAAAGTACAGTACATAGTATAGAATACAGTATATACATATGAGATGAGTAATGCGAGATATGTAAACATTATTATAGTGACATAATTAAAGTGTCTAGTGATCCATTTCTTAAAGTGGCCAATGATTTCAAGTCTGTGTATGTAGGCTGCAGCCTCTCTGTGATGGCTATTTAACAATCTGATGGCCTTGAGATAGAAGCTGTTTTTCAGTCTCTCGGTCCCTGTACCGACCTGTACCGACCTCGCCTTCTGGATGATAGGGCGGTGAACAGGCAGTGGCTTGGGTGGTTTATGACCTTTTTGGCCTTCCTGTGACATTGAGTGCTGTATGTGTCCTGGAGGGCAGTTAGTTTGCCTCCAGTGATACGTTGTGCAGACCGCACCACCCTCTGGAGAGCCCTGCCGTTGTGAGCAGTGCAGTTGCCGTACCAGGCAGTGATATAGCCCGAAAGGATGCTCTCAATTGTGCATCTGTAAAAGTTTGTGAGGGTTTTAGGTGACAAGCCTTCTGTTGCGCCTTCTTCATCACACTGTCTGTGTGGGTGGGGCATTTCAATTTATCGATGATGTGTACGCCAAGGAACTAAAAAACTTTCCACCTTCTCCACTGGTGTCCCTTCGATGTGGATCGGGGGTTGCTCCCTCTGCTGTTTCCTGAAATCCACGATCATCTCCTTTGTTTTGTTGACGTTGAGTGAGAGGTTATTTTCCTGACACTACTCCCAGAGGCCTCACCTCCTCCGATCATCCGTTCACCTACTCTGCGTCTCACAAAGACATGGAGGTTGGAACCAAAAATCTAAAATTTGGATACATCAGACCAAAGGACAGATTTCCACAGGTCTAACGTCCATTGCTCGTATTTCTTGGCTGAAGCAAGTCTCTTCTTCTTCTTAGTGTCCTTTATTAGTGGTTTCTTTTCAGCAATTCGACCATGAAGGTCTGATTCACGCAGTCTCCTCTGAACAGTTGATGTTGAGATGTGTATGTTACTTGAACTCTGTGAAGCATTTATTTGGGCTGCAATTTCTGGGGCTGGTAACTCTAATGAACTTATCCTCTGCAGCAGAGGTAACTCTGGGTCTTCCTTTCCTGTGGAGATCCTCATGAGAGCCAGTTTCATCATAGCGCTTGATGGTTTTTGCGACTGCACTTGAAGAAACTTTCAAAGTTCTTGACATTTTCTGGATTGACTGACCTTCATGTCTTAAAGTAATGATGAACTGTTGTTTCTCTTTGCTTATTTGAGCTGTTCTTGACATAACATGGATTTGGTCTTTTACCAAATAAGGCTATCTTCTGTATACCACCCCTACCTTGTCAAAACACAACTGATTGGCTCAAATGCATTAAGAAAGAAAGAAATTCCACAAATGAACTTTTAACAAGGCATCCCTGTAAATGTAAATGCATTCCAGCACACTACCTCATGAAGCTGGCTGAAAGAATGGCTTCTTGGAAGAATCTAAAATCTCAAATATATTTTGATTTGTTTAACACTTTTTGATTACTACTTGATTCCATATGTGTTATTTCATAGTTTTGATGTCTTCACTATTATTCTAAAAATAAAGAAAAACCCTGAAATGAGAAGGTTTGTCCAAACCTTTGACTGGTACTTTATATGTAAATATATATATATATACATATATATATAATTTATAAGTCAAAAAATGGATGAAGCAACTACAGACTGCCCCTTTAAGTCTATCAAAAGTGTACGAGTTTGAGCATGTGTCCATTGGGCCTATGGATTTGTATTTTTTTATCAGCATGAATTAGATTGAGCAATAAAAGCTCCACTTTTATTCCATAGGCTTGGATCCGCACTAAGCAGCTGTTGGAAGAGCGGATTTTTCACTGTCTGTCCACTGGTTTCAAAAACAATGATTGATAGGCAGCTTAAACTTCTTGAAATCAACCATTATTAGGTTCAAATACACATTGATATTTGTGAA
>NC_048579.1:53278084-53313084 GCF_013265735.2 Oncorhynchus mykiss | reverse complement strand
CACACACACTCACACTTCAAGGAAGGGAGTGATTAAAGTGGACTCCAGGGGTAATCCCCATGTAGAGGAGGGGTGAGAGCTACAGAGGACATTATAGAATTGCCTTGGTTAAACTGGGCTGAGTTGGATGTGGGCAATGGTTGAGTTATGAATGGGTGATGCTGGGGATGGAGGAAAAGTGTGTGCATCTAACAAGTTCTCTCAGACTCACTGCCGAATCCGCCGTTTGTCCATAAATGTCACATTTCAAAGGTTAAGTTTAGGCATTCATTATGAATGGTTAAGTTAAGCGTTAAAGGTATTATACCTAGAAGTTCTCAGAATTACTTCCTTATGTGGAAGCTAGGTGAATTGCAATAGCAATAGGCTGCATTAAAAAATCTCCCCCCTCCCCCACATCCCATTTCCCCGTAACATGGCGGAGACTAGGGCTTGAGCTTTTCGTTTCGGTTTTGGTCCACTAGCTTCAAACAGCTGTAAAAACAATATTTTATGTTACTGAGAATATATTTCACAGCGATTTAGGTAAGATGATTCTCTACACCCCTACACTATTCTGTGCTTTTTCTCTCACATAAACTGAAATTGAATATAATTTTTGCAGCCAGGAAGTGACAGAGCGATATCTACATTTGTGACTTGTCCCAATCTCCACAAGATAACACAGCCACGAAGTCAAAATAGCTTTTTCCCATTTTGACTGTCTTAATCTCACAATGTTCTGTGACAAACATGTTAAATGTAAGCATTAAATTAGTCTCCTGACGTCATGGGGAACAGCACAACATTTAGAATGTTGCTTGGATCTGGAGTGATACCTCTGGGGCCTCACAGTGGATTAACAGCTACACACACACACACACACACACACGCACGCACGCACACACACACAGGGGGCCGTCAGGTGACGTTTGAGTTTCCTGGGTCAGAAAAGGGTTAGAGTTGACAGAGAGGAGCATCAGGGTCAGAGAGGAGAGAGCTTTGCTCGACCACAGGGGAGAAGTTATAAATAGCTACAATGAGCTACAGTGTTTGTATGAATATAAACCTATATGAACTGGGATGTAATAGTCCCAGAACTAACAACATAGAATATAGCATATTCAAGGTGTACGGTTGCTGAGTCATTTGTTTAATCTCACATTTTACTAGGACTACATATTAAAATGTCTTGCATAACACCCACCGCTGTGAATAGAGGTGGATGGGGAGGTAGAGGAAAGAGTGGAGGGTGTAAAGAGAGGAAGAGCTGAAAAGACAGGAGTGGAGAGAGGAAAGAGGGGGAGAGGGGAACACATAGGAGTGGAGAAAGGAAAGAGGGAGGAGAGGGGAACACATAGGAGTGGAGAGAGGAAAGACGAGGAGAGGGGAACACATAGGAGTGGTTGAGAGGAAAGAGGGGGAGAGGGGAACACATAGGAGTGGAGAAAGGAAAGAGGGGGAGAGGGGAACACATAGGAGTGGAGAGAGGAAAGAGGGGGGAGAGGGGAATACATAGGAGTGGAGAGAGGAAAGAGGGGGAGAGGGGAGGAAAGAGGGGGAGAGGGGAACACATAGGAGTGGAGAGAGGAAAGAGGGGGGAGAGGGGAACACATAGGAGTGGAGAGAGGAAAGAGGGGGGAGAGGGGAACACATAGGAGTGGAGAGAGGAAAGAGGGGGGAGAGGGGAACACATAGGAGTGGAGAGAGGAAAGAGGGGGGAGAGGGGAACACATAGGAGTGGAGAGAGGAAAGAGGGGGGAGAGGGGAACACAGGAGTGGAGAGAAGAAAGAGGGGGAGAGGGGGAGAGGGGAGGAAAGAGGGGGAGAGGGGAACACATAGGAGTGGAGAGAGGAAAGAGGGGGGAGAGGGGAACACATAGGAGTGGAGAGAGGAAAGAGGGGGGAGAGGGGAACACATAGGAGTGGAGAGAAGAAAGAGGGGGAGAGGGGAGGAAAGAGGGGGAGAGGGGAACACAGGAGTGGAGAGAGGAAAGAGGGGGGAGAGGGGAACACATAGGAGTGGAGAGAGGAAAGAGGGGGAGAGGGGAACACATAGGAATGGAGAGAAGAAAGAGGGGGGAACATATAGGAGTGGAGAGAGGAAAGAGGGGGAGAGGGGAACACATAGGAGTGGAGAGAGGAAAGAGGGGGGAGAGGGGAACACATAGGAGTGGAGAGAGGAAAGAGGGGGGAGAGGGGAACACATAGGAGTGGAGAGAAGAAAGAGGGGGAGAGGGGAGGAAAGAGGGGGAGAGGGGAACACAGGAGTGGAGAGAGGAAAGAGGGGGGAGAGGGGAACACATAGGAGTGGAGAGAGGAAAGAGGGGGAGAGGGGAACACATAGGAATGGAGAGAAGAAAGAGGGGGGAACATATAGGAGTGGAGAGAGGAAAGAGGGGGAGAGGGGAACACATAGGAGTGGAGAAAGGAAAGAGGGGGGAGAGGGGAACACATAGGAGTGGAGAGAGGAAAGAGGGGGGAGAGGGGAACACATAGGAGTGGAGAGAGGAAAGAGGGGGGAGAGGGGAACACATAGGAGTGGAGAGAGGAAAGAGGGGGGAGAGGGGAACACATAGGAGTGGAGAGAAGAAAGAGGGGGAGAGGGGGAGAGGGGAGGAAAGAGGGGGAGAGGGGAACACATAGGAGTGGAGAGAGGAAAGAGGGGGGAGAGGGGAACACATAGGAGTGGAGAGAGGAAAGAGGGGGGAGAGGGGAACACATAGGAGTGGAGAGAGGAAAGAGGGGGGAGAGGGGAACACATAGGAGTGGAGAGAAGAAAGAGGGGGAGAGGCGAGGAAAGAGGGGGAGAGGGGAACACAGGAGTGGAGAGAGGAAAGAGGGGGGAGAGGGGAACAAATAGGAGTGGAGAGAGGAAAGAGGGGGGAACATATAGGAGTGGAGAGAGGAAAGAGGGGGAGAGGGGAACACATAGGAGTGGAGAGAGGAAAGAGGGGGAGAGGGGAACACATGGGAGTGGAGAGAGGAAAGAGGGGGGAACACATAGGAGTGGAGAGAGGAAAGAGGGGGAGAGGGGAAAATAAAGAGGGAACAGGGAGGGGATGAGGAGAGGAGAGGGTGTTTAATTAGTGTCAGTATAGGAGTCCCCCTGGACTGTGTTAATTACTGATTAACATGTAGATGTAATGAATTACCTGACTGAGAGTTCACAACATGTTTCATTTAACATCTCCCCCTGCTTTAAAGGCCCTGTCTCTTTCACACACACACACACACACACAAGCAACAGGTAGGGTTGGTGATGGTGGGGGTGAGTGTGTGTGTGATCTCTCTCTCTCACACACACAGCGGACAAGTACAATAGGTGTGTGTGTGTGGCCCCTCCCCGGATGTTGTGTTAAATGCTCTACAACAAAGCTTTCTTAGTGCCCATCAAGCTCTCTACCCTTTACCTTGTTCTGAACACCTCCAAAACAAAGGTCATGTGGTTTGGTAAGAAGAATGCCCCTCTCCCCACATGTGTGATTTCATACAAGTACTTGGGAGTATGGCTAGATGTCCTTCTCTCAGCACATATCAAAGCTGCAGGCTAAAGTTAAATCTTGACTTGGTTTCCTCTATTGTAATCACTCCTCTTTCACCCCAGCTGCCAAACTAACCCTGATTCAGATGACCATCCTACCCATGCAAGATTAAGGAGACATAATTTATAGATTGGCAGGTAAGGATGCTCTCGAGCGGCTAGATGTTCTTTACCATTCGGCCATCAGATTTGCCACCAATGCTCCTTATAGGACACATCACTGCACTCTATACTCCTCTGTAAGTTGGTCATCTCTGTATACCCATCGCAAGACCCACTGGTTGATGCTTATTTATAAAACCCTCTTAGGCCTCACTCCCCCCTATCTGTTATGCCTACTGCAGACCTCATCCTCCACATACAACACCCGTTCTGCCAGTCACATTCTGTTAAACGTCCCCAAAGCACACACATCCCTGGGTCGCTCCTTTTCAGTTCACTGCAGCTAGCGACTGGAACGAGTTGCAACAAACACTCAAACTGGACAATTTTATCTCCATCTCTTCATTCAAAGACTCAATCATGGACACTCTTACTGAAAGTTGTGGCTGCTTTGCGTGATGTATTGTTGCCTCTACCTTCTTGCCCATTGTGCTGATGTACCATGTTTTGTGCTGCTACCATGTTGTTGTCATGTGTTGCTGCCTTGTTATGTTGTTGTCTTAGGTCTCTCTTTATGTAGTGTTGTGTTTGTCTCTCCTGTCGTGATGTGTGTTTTGTCCTATATTTCTATATTTTTATTTTTAAATCCAGCCCCCCGTCCCCGCAGGAGGCCTTTTGGCTTTTGGTAGGCCGTCATTGTAAATAAGAATAAGTTCTTAACTGACTTGCCTAGTTAAAAAAAGGTTAAATAAAATAAAAGTGTGTGTGTGTGTGTGTGTGTGTGTGTGTGTGTGTGTGTGTGTGTGTGTGTGTGTGTGTGTGTGTGTGTGTGTGTGTGCGTGCGTGCGTGCATGGGTGTGTATCTGTGTGTGTGTGTGTGTGAGTGCTCTCTCTCTCTCTTTCTCTCTCTCTCTCTCTCTCTCTCTCTCAGACACACACACACACACACACACACTCCCAAAAAAATGCTGGGTTGTTTATTTGCAGGCGTTGGGTCACTTAGTTGGATTGTTGGGATATTGATGCTTGGTTTTTGGTACTTGGTTATTGAGCTATGACCCTGCGGGTCAGATCAGAAGACTGGAGGTGTAGTTTAGTAGGGGCGTGGCTGTCCAATACTGTAGTTCTGTTTAGCCACCCATGAGAGTAAATGTCATTCCTGTTCATCTGTTCTGTTGAATAGTTATGACATTTTAAGGTCCAACATGGACACTTTTGTAACTTCAATGATGCATACAGAAGTCTATAAGATCCCTAAAAGCCTGTTTAAATCCCATTGTTGGGATTCAATAAGCTGGTATACCTCATCAGCAATATGATTATATACCTTATTATTATAAGCAATAAATAATCTTAATATTATAAAACAACGTTTGTAAAAAAAATATACTATGTATACATTTATTGAAATTAGAATTTGCAGTGCATAAACTGCAAATTGACACCTGCTGAACAGAAATGACACCTGCTGAAAATAACCTGGGTTACGTTAAAAAAGACCCAGATGCTAGGTCAACCCAGCATGAGAGTACACAATACCCAACTGATGGTTACATTAACCCATGTTTGGGTAATCCCAACAACCCTACATGTTGGGTCATTCATGCAACCCAACTGGCTGGGTCAAAACAACCCAACAAGTGTTCTGGCCACTATTTAACCAGCGCTGGGCTACCAAATTACCCAAATTGTGCTGTTCGTTGACCATAATTGCACACACATGCAGTGGACAGGTAGTACTGTGTGCTCTCTCTCTCTCTCTCTCTCTCTCTCTCTCTCTCTCTCTCTCTCTCTCTCTCTCTCTCTCTCTCTTTCTCTCTCTCTCTCCACACAAACCATGCTCTCATCATTTGTTCTAAATGAGCTCCTAAAGAATATGTTTTATTTGAATTCTCTTTCTATTTGTCACTGTAAAATAGAAGCTGGTCGTTTTTTACATTTTTCTTCTTGTTTTCTGTCTCTTTTAGTTCGGGTCGAAAGTGCATTAGCTTCTGGACAGACTAATGTGGGTTCGATTCTCAATCAATAGCACTCCGGTCTCTAAAAAGCTTCTCCCTTCCATGTTCTAAAGCAACTCCATTCTGTGACAAGAAAAGGCTGGCGAGGGGATGTGTTTGTAAACATCCCCATGGTAACGGCTGGCGCTATGACACGGGAGCAGAACTCATAGGGGGCCCAAAGTCTCTGAGACTACCTCATAAGTAGAGCCCTTTCACTACATAACAGTATAGCTTTTATGTTGCAGAAACTGGTAATGGGTTACACACACACATACACACACACACACACACACACACACACACACACACACACACACACACACACACACACACACACACACACACACACACACACACACACACACACACACACACACCCCATGCACACACCCTCAGATGCAGACCCTCCCAGACTGAACAGAGGAAAATGGTCTGTCAACGTGATCTTTAAGACAACAGCATGGTATAGACTTCAATATGGTCTCTGTCTATTGGCTGAATACAAAGTACCAGGACCCATTGATTTCTGTTCTCATTGTCTTGTTGATTCTGGTCTGTTTTGTCTGGTTTCTAATGAGAATCAATCAGCATTTACATGTGTAAATGGAACATGAGGCCACTGTACTGAGAGTGTATTGTCTAAACAGACACCTGCCTGTCCTTATTGACTGACTGAGAGAGAGAGAGAGGGAGGGAGAGAGAGAGAGAGAGAGAGAGAGAGAGAGAGAGAGAGAGAGAGAGAGAGAGAGAGAGAGAGGGCCAGCTAGCGGGTGGTATATACACTATAAAATGCTAATGCCATGGTGAATGGGTGAATTATGTGAATGTGTTATGTATGTTTGGAATATGCACTGATAGGCTGAATAATTAATTAAGTTGAAGTGTTTGCGATGTAATCCTGTGTTGTTTTTTTAGATGACTCCAATGACAAATTTCTATCTTTGCATTGGACAAAAGTTATAATATTTAATATTGTATTGTATTGTATTCTCTATTATATTTTATTGTTTGGTTATATGGACTGTCTGACTGGTTTAGAAACTATGGCCAAATAGCGAGAGACTTGAAAACACGTCAGCTATTCACACTGCCTGATAATTGAATAAATGAATTACTTCTGCCAAGGAGCAACTTAGCAGATTAGTGGTTTAACTTTTCAATAATAAGAAATCAGCCATGCACTGTAATTACATTTGTTTGAATTTAGGGCAAAAGTCCAAATGTATCGCACTTGCCACAGAGAGAGAGAGAGAGAGAGAGAGAGAGAGAGAGAGAGAGAGAGAGAGAGAGAGAAACATGACATCGAAATAATTAGAGAATGCGAGGGGAAGATGATAGCAAGGCCTATACATGTAAATTCAGAACTGCAATAACAGGGCATAAAAATTCCAGAGAGAAGCATGAAATCCCTGGGCAGACCCACAGACCCCAGGACCCCCCATCCCTCTGTTCTTTGTTACAAAGAATCTCTTTCAGCTGCCACTGACTTCTCTTAGCAGGGCAGGGGCAAACATAACGCACAATAGCCATGTGGAAACAAAAGACAGATTATGAGGTTATAGAAGGAGGAAAGGGAGAGAGTGAAGGTTGGAGAGAGAGAGAGAGAGAGAGTGAGAGAGAGTAGGAGAGAGAGAGAGAGAGAGAGAGAGAGAGCGAGAGAGAGAGAGAGAGAGAGAGAGCGAGAGAGAGAGTGAGAGAGAGTAGGAGAGAGAGAGAGAGAGAGAGAGAGAGAGAGAGAGAGAGAGAGAAAGAATGAGAGAGAGAGAGAGAGAGAGAGAGAGAGAGAGAGAGAGAGAGAGGGGAAAAGAGAGAGAGAGAGAGAGAGAAAGAGAGAGAGAGAGAGAGAGAAAGAATGAGAGAGAGAGAGAGAGAGAGAGAGAGAGAGAGAGAGAGAGAGAGAGAGAGAGAGAGAGAGAGAGAGAGAGAGAGAGAGAGAGAGAGAGAGAGGCAGGCAGTCTATTCTGGCTGGACTCACATCTGGTCACCACGTGTGACCAGCACTAATGAAGGTCTTTCTGACCGCCTCGCTAGGACGGCCCTTGCCGGACTGTCTGTGTGTGTGCATGAGTCTAAACAACCCCCGCCCCCTCCCCCTCGCCCCCCATGGCTATAATAAAACTAATTAACAAGTTGGAAAACCATGAACAATCTCCCGTCGGCTTTAAAGACCTACTCAGTGAGTGAATTTCAAACACAACCCCAGATACCTCATAGTACTCTCTTTTGACAAGAGACAATAAGGGCTCTGCTTAGGACTCTGGTCAAAAGTAGTGCACTATCTAGGGAATAGGGTGTCATTGATATGAGGCCAACCATTTCTACCACTAAGGATAAAAAAACTCAAAGTCTTTAACTCAACTTCTAAAGAGCGTGGAACAATCGTCTGCAAATCTTTTAACTTCACAGTGCAGGGTCCAGGTTCAATATGAGGTTAGATACATCTTTTCCATCGTCAATGGAATCCATTACACCACATCCTATTCCATTCAAACAGATAATGATAATGATGAAGTCACTACAGAGAAGACACATTGATAATAGAGGAAATTAAAGCCCTATATGTACTGAATGAAAAGCATGTAATTGGAGGAAATATGATATAGATTGTTCTGCTAATTGGATCCAGGCTGTATCACATCCGGCCCTGATTGGGAGTCCCATAGGGTGGCGCACAATTGGCCCAGTGTCGTCCAGGTTTTGGCCTGGGGTAAGCCGTCATTGTAAATAAGAATTTGTTCTTAACTGACTTGCCTAGTTAAATAAAGGTTACATTTTAAAAAATAAATGAAAATAAAATAAATAAATCGGATGTACATTGGTGTCTGAAATGTATTAAATAAATTGTTGTATGTTTAAAAAACTGCAGAAATGGGGCCTCCAGGGTGGCGCAGTGGTTAAGGGTGCTGTACTGCAGCGCCAGCTGTGCCATCAGAGTCCCTGGGTTCGCGCCCAGGCTCTGTTGTAACCGGCCGTGACCGGGAGGTCCGTGGGGCAACGCACAATTGGCCTAGCGTCGTCCGGGTTAGGGAGGGCTTGGTCGGTAGGGATGTCCTTGTCTCATCGCGGCTGGTATTTATCCATTTTGAACTTGACGGGAACGTGTGTCTCCACGCAAATCTCAGACCATGCGTAGGCACAACTTCTAGTGGTTTATCAAGCAAATACTGTTATTTTGGGGGAAATGGAGTTGTTTGATGCATGGTAATTACAGTGGGTCAAAAAAGTATTTAGTCAGCCACCAATTGTGCAAGTTCTCCCACTTAAAAAGATGAGAGAGGCCTGTCATTTTCATCATAGGTACACTTCAACTCTGAGAAAAAAATATCCAGAAAATCGCATTGTAGAATTTTTCATGAATTTATTTGCAAATTATGGTGGAAAATAAGTATTTGGTCACCTACAAACAAGCAAGATTACTGGCTCTCACAGACCTGTAACTTCTTCTTTAAGAGGCTCCTCTGTCCTCCACTCGTTTCCTGTATTAATGGCACCTGTTTGAACTTGTTATCAGTATAAAAGACACCTGTCCACAACCTCAAACAGTCACACTCCAAACTCCACTATGGCCAAGACCAAAGAGCTGTCAAAGGACACCAGAAACAAAATTGTAGACCTGCACCAGGCTGGGAAGACTGAATCTGCAATAGGTAAGCAGCTTGGTTTGAAGAAATCAAATGTGGGAGCAATTATTAGGAAATGGAAGACATACAAGACCACTGATAATTTCCCTCGATCTGGGGCTCCACGCAAGATCTCACCCCGTGGGGGCAAAATGATCACAAGAACGGTGAGCAAAATTTTTTTTGAAACCGCCTCATGCCAATGACTCCTTATATGGCTGTGAAGGAGCTAGGAGTCAGCTTACGTTTTCCACGTTTTCCCCAAGGTGTCTGCAGCATTGTGACGTATTTGTAGGCATATCATTGGAAGATTGACCATAAGAGACTACATCTACCAGGTGGTCACTTGGTGTCCTCCGTCGCAATTATTGCGTAATCTCCAGCTGCAGTATTTTTCCGTTTGCTTCTGATGAGAAGCCAACTGCCACCACTGATAGATTGTCGAATAGATATGTGAAAAACACCTTGAGGATTGATTCTAAACAATGTTTGCCATGTTTCTGTCGATATTATGGAGCAAATTTGGAAAAAAGTTTGGCGTTGTAAGTGACTGCATTTTACGGTCTTTTTCTTAGCCAAACGTGATGAACAAAACGAAGCTATTTCGCCTACACAAATAATATTTTTGGAAAAAATGAACATTTGCTATCTAAGAGTCTCGTCATTGAAAACATCCGAAGTTCTTCAAAGGTAAATTATTTTATTTGAATGCTTTTCTTGTTTTTGTGAAAACGTTGCCTGCTGAATGCTAGGCTTAATGCTATGCTAGGCTATCAATACTCTTACACAAATGCTTGTGTAGCTTTGGTTGAAAAGCATATTTTGAAAATCTGAGATGACAGTGTTGTTAACAAAAGGCTAAGCTTGTGTTTCAATATATTTATTTAATTTCATTTGCGATTTTCATGAATAGGAAACGTTGCGTTATGGTAATGAGCTTGAGGCTATGATTACGCTCCCGAATACGGGATTGCTTGACGCTAAAGGTTAAGCCAGTACATGTCCAGGCCCGTCTGAAGTTTGCTAGAGAGCATTTGGATGATCCAGAAGAAGATTGGGAGAATGTCATATGGTCAGATGAAACCAAAATATAACTTTTTGGTAAAAACTAAACTCGTCGTGTTTGGAGGACAAAGAATGCTGAGTTGCATCCAAAGAACACCATACCTACTGTGAAGCATGGGGCCGGAAACATCATGCTTTGGGGCTGTTTTTCTGCAAAGGGACCAGGACGACTGATCCGTGTAAAGGAAAGAATGAATGGGGCCATGTATCATGAGATTTTGAGTGAAAGCCTCCTTCCATCAGCAAGGGCATTGAAGATGAAACGTGGCTGGGTCTTTCAGCATGACAATGATCCCAAACACACCGCCCGGGCAACGAAGGAGCGGCTTCGTAAGAAGCATTTCAAGGTCCTGGAGTGGCCTAGCCAGTCTCCAGATCTCAACCCCATAGAAAATCATTGGAGAGAGTTGAAAGTCCGTGTTGCCCAGCAACAGCCCCAAAACATCACTGCTCTAGAGGAGATCTGCATGGAGGAATGGGCCAAAATACCAGCAACAGTGTGTGAAAACCTTGTGAAGACGTACAGAAAACGTTTGAACTCTGTCATTGCCAACAAAGGGTATATAACAAAGTATTGAGATAAACTTTTGTTATTGACCAAATACTTATTTTCCACCATCATTTGCAAATAAATTCATTAAAAATCCTACAATGTGATTTTCTGGATTTTTTTTTCTAATTTTGTCTGTCATAGTTGAAGTGTACCTATGATGAAAATCATAGGTCTCTCATACAGGCCTCTCTCATCTTTTTAAGTGGGAGAACTTGCACAATTGTTGGCTGACTAAATACTTTTTGCCCCACTGTATACTAATGGTAGGCTAATAAAATTATAGGAAACATAGGCCTAATGATAAAACAGATGCATTTGCCGTTGGTAAGAAGACCCGCTGCACAAATTAGGCTACCTTTTATCCATCGCCAATTCAATAGCTAACCATGCTCGAAAGTAAATAGACTGTTAGCGTATCACATTATGGGTAGGATAGAGTATTGCTGTGCAATAACCTATTTCATCTCCAAGTCTATTCCAAGGCAGGAGATAGAAACGCAATCAGGTACTGATAAACAAAATATTGAACAACAATTATTTTGTATATAAGTTTAATTATATATTATTGCGTGTAATGTATTTGTATGTTGTATTGTTTTAGTAGGTATGTGTATTGTGGCTGTGTAATTGTCCTTAGCCGCCCTGGGACTACGGGTGCAAATGAGCTTTTGGCTAACCCCGGCACATTTAAATGGATGCTGCATTTTTGTAATATTGGTGTTGATTAATGTGCATTGTCCCCTATAAATAAATACATACAAAATAAAACGTTTGGGCTGTAATGCAGCGTTTACTTTTAAATTGTCCAATACACAATAAATGCGCGGCCAGTGTTTGGGACTTGCTGTAGGCGGCATGCATTTTTAGTTTGAAAACAATGTTCCTGCACCTCTACAGAAATGTGATAAAATGTCCCGATTTCTTTTAGAAAAGGACATGGCCCAGTTCCAACAATTTCCAAATCATACAGCAAACCATGGCGTTGTTACCATAAAAGGTGAATGGAGGGTGTTTTTCCGGGGGGATTGTGGCGTTCGTTCACGAGCCCACCAATATATACTGAACTAAAATATAAACGCCACATACAAACAATTTCAACGATTTTACTGAGTTACAGTTCATATAAGGAAATCAGTCATTGGATTTCACATGACTGAGAACACAGATATGAATCTGTTGGTTCCGGATACCTTAAAACAAATGGGCCTCACAATGGGCCTCACAATGGGCCTCAAGATCTCGAAGTGGTATTTTTGTGCGTTCAAATTACAAATCGATAAAATGCTATTGTGCTCATTGTCCATAGTTTATGCTCAGTTCACAATTTTGACCCAGCCCCACGATTCCATACACATGGTCTGAGGTGAAAGAGAAATGCTCACAGGGATATAAACAAGAGATCACAGCCATGGAGCAATTAGGGTTAAGTGCCTTGCTCAAGGGCACATCAACAGATTTTTCACCATGTCAGCTCGGGATTTGAACTAGCGACCTTAACTGCTAGGCTACCTGCCACCCATAATAAAAAACAGGTAATCGGAAAATATGATGTTGATTCTTCTGTTAATTTGGTCTATTTGACCAGTATATGGTTTCATTATGGGTTAATAACTGTACTCTCTCTATTGACTGAATCTACACCCCAGTGTAGATAGCAAGATGGCGCTGACAGAGATGGTTGCCTCGCTTCAGTTCCGTAGAAAACTATGCAGTTATTTGTTTTTTTATGTACTATTTCTTACATTGTTAGCCCAGGAAATCTCAAGTGTTATTACATACAGTCGTGAAGAACACCATCCACCGCTTCCGAGCATATTACTCGCCAATGTCCAGTCTCTAGATAACAAGGTGGACAAAATTAGGGCACGAGTTGCCTTCTAAAGAGACATCTGATTGTAACATTCTCTATTTCACGGAAACATGGCTCCCTCAGGATATGTTATCAGAGTCGTTCCAGCCACCTGGTTTCTTCACGCATCGTGCCAAAATAAACAAACATCTCTCTGGTAAGAAGAAGGGTGGGGGTGTATGCCTTATGATTAACGACTCGTGGTGTAATCACAACAACTCAAGTCCTTTTGTTCACCCAGCATTATCTTTCAAGAGAATTCTCTTCGATTACATTGTAGCTGGGGATTTTAACAAAGCTAACCTAAGAACCATACTTCCTAAATTCTATCAGCATGTCGAATGCGCGACAAGAGTTGGTACTTTGCTACTCGAACTTCCGCAATGCATACAAAGCCCTCCCCCGCCCTGCCTTCAGCAAATCTGACCAAGATTCCATTTTGTTGCCCCCAGCCTATAGACAGAAATAAAAACAGGAAATGCCCTTGCTCAGGTCAATACAACGCTGGTCTGACCAATCGGATTCCACACTTCAAGATTGCTTTGATCACATGGACTGGGATATGTTCCGGATAGCCTCAGACAATAACATTGATCTATACGCTGACTCGGTGAGCGAGTTAATTAACAAGTGCATCGGAGATGTCGTACCCTCTGTGACCATTAAAACCTTCCCTAACTAGAAACCATGGACTGATGGCAGCATTCGCGCGAAACTGAAAACGCGAACCACTGCCTTTAATCATGGAAAGGCGACCGGAAACACAACCGAATACAAACAGTGTAGCTATTCTCTCCGCAAGGCAATCAAACAAGCAAAGCATCAGTATAGAGGCAAAGTAGAGTCGCAATTCAATGGCTCAAATACGAGATGTGGCAGGGTCTACAGTCAATCACGGATTACAAAAATAAATCCAGCCCCGACGCAGACACCAACATCTTGCTCCCAGACAAATTAAACAACTTCTTTGCTCGCTTTGAGGACAATACAGTGCCACTGACACGGCCACTACCAAAGCCTGCGGGCTCTCCTTCTCCGTGGCCAACGTGAGTAAAACATTTAAACATTAGGGCGGCCCAGACGGCATCCCTAACCGCATCCTCAGAGCATGCACAGACCAGCTGGCTGGTGTGTTTACGGACATATTCAACCAATCCCTATCCCAGTCTGTTGTCCCCACATGCTTCAAGATGGTCACCATTGTTTATGTTCCCAAGAAAGCTAAGGTAAGTGAACTAAATGACTATCGCCCTGTTGCACTCACTTCTGTCATCATGAAGTGCTTTGAGAGACTAGTCAAGGACCATATCACCTCCACCCTACCTGATACCCTAGACCCACTCCAATTAGCTTTTTGCTATAGGTCCACTGACGATGCAATCGCCATCACACTGCACTCTGCTCTATCTCATCTAGACAAGAGGAATACCTATGTAAGAATGCTGTTTCTTTGACTACAGCTCAGCATAATGAGGATATGGCTGACTTATGCCCCCTTTGGAGGAATTGGGTGCCCCTAGTAAACTGAAAAGAAAAATTATCAAAAATTGCTAATATATGCATATAATAATTATTATTGGATAGAAAACACTCTAAAGCTTCTAAAACCGTTGGAATTATGTCTGTAAGTATAGCAGAACTCACAGGGCAGGCATTCTTCCAAACTAGTTTTTGTGGTCATGAAAGTTGGAGCAACTTTGATGTCATCGCCCCCACCCTTCCCAACCAGTTATGAATCTGGGGAGACTTTCTATGTCTTCCACTAGATTTGAATTGGCCCTATGGGAGTGAAATTAGTGTGTGCCATGAGAAAATATGTTGTGCGTTGGGGCGCGAATTGGTCCCGGTCATTCCTTTGTTCCAGCACTCCTGGGAAGAGCTAACGATGACCGGTTGAATTGAAATTTGTTTTGTGTGTTTAAAACATCATAAAGCTTGCTTCTGCACTGTTTAGTCGACATATAATATGTAATTAATAATAATAATTATTAATTAATTATTAATTATTAATTAATTATAATATGTAATTTTGAAGTTTTGATGCGCAACTTTTCCGGACCAGAGGACATTTTGGGTGCATTTCAGCTGATGTTATTAGCAGTAGCTAATACAAAGACGCAAGACTTGAAACCAAACGATGTATTGGGTAAGTATGAAGCCTTCCAGAACATTCTGAACGAAGACCATCGAAGGTAAGGGAATATTTATGCTGAAATCTGTGTTTCTGTTGACTCCAACATTACGGAGAAATGTAGCTTATATCTGAGCGCCGTCTCAGAAAATTGAATAGTGTGCGATTTCTGTAACGTTAAAAATAAATGTAACAAAGCGATTGCATAAAGAAGCAGTGTATCTTTCTAACTATATGTAGAACATGTATATTTAGTCAAAGTTTATGATGTCTATTTACGTTATCTTGCCACGCTACCTAGATTTCCTGCGGACATTTTTGAGTAATTTCTGAACATGAACTCAATGTAAATGCACATTTATGGATATAAATGGCATATTATTGAAAAAAAAAATGTACTGTGTAACATGTCCTATTACTGTCATCTGATGAAGATTTTCAAAAGGTTAGTGAATGATTTATTTTTTAATCCTGCGTTTGTTGATTGCATGTTTTGGCTATTCAAATGAGCTGTGTCTGGTGGTGGTTTGACATATATATGTGCTATTTTTTCGCCGTAAAACATTTTAGAAATCTGACTTGCTGGCTAGATGAACAAGGTGTTTATCTTTCATTTGAGCTATTGGACTTGTTAATGTGTGGAGGTTAAATATTTCTAAGAATATTTTTGCGTTCCATGCGCCACCGTTCCAGCTGAACGTGGGAGGGTTGGTTCCCAACTGGTAACCAGTATCTCTAAAGAGTACCATAGTACCCTCCAAACTCGTCAATAACATCCACCCGAGCCACTGCCTGTTCAACCCGCTATCATCCAGAAGGCGAGGTCGGTACAGGTGCATCAAAGCTGGGACCGAGAGACTTAAAAACTTTTTCTGTCGCAAGGCCATCTGTCACGCCCTGGCCATAGAGAGGCTTTTATTCTCTATTTTGGTTAGGCCAGGGTGTGAATAGGGTTGTTATTCTAGTTTCTTTATTTCTATGTTTTCTATTTCTTTGTTTTTGGCCGAGTGTGGTTCTCAATCAGAGGCAGCTGTCTATCGTTGTCTCTGATTGGGAATCATACTTAGGCAGCCTTTTTCCCACCTGTGTTTTGTGGGTAGTTGTTTTCTGTTTTGTGTCATTACCTGACAGAACTGTGTGCTTTCGTTTTTTTCACTTTGTTATTTTGTTCAAGTGTTTTTTGGTAAATAAATAATCATGAACACTTTCCACGCTGCGCTTTGGTCCACTCCTTCCGACGACAGGCGTGACACCATCAGACTGTTAAACAGCCATCACTAACAGAGCTACTGCCAACATACCGACTCAAATCTCTGGCCACTTAAATAACCAGACTTAATAAAGGTATCACTAGTCACTATAAATAACTCCACTTTAATAATGTTTACATAGAGGTATCATTAGTCACTATAAATAACTCCACTTTAATAATGTTTACATATTCTACATTACTCATCTCATACTGTATGTATACACTGTATTCTACAGCACCTACTGCATCCGTTCGCCATCTCTCATCCACATATTTACATGTACATATTCTCATTCATCCCTTGACGTTTGTGTGTATTTGTGTGTATAAGGCAGTGTTTGTGAATTTGTTAGACTACTTGTTTGATTTTACTGCATAGTTGGAACTAGAATCACAAGCATTTCGCTACACTCTCATTAACGTCTGCTAACCATGTGTATGTGACCAATAAAATTAGGTTTGATTTAGTCAATAAAGATCAGTGGTTCAAGGTGTCCATATTAGTAAACTCCTAGAAGTATTATGAATGTGTGTTAGAATAATGTTTTTGAGCTAACATTAAGTTGATCATCGAGAGAACATTATTTTACGAATTGGATGTGTTTGGATGTGCCAGATGTATAAGGCTGCGTTTACACAGGCAGCCCGGTTGTCACGCCCTGACCTGAGATATCTCTGTTTTCTTTATATGTTGGTTAGGTCAGGGTGTGACTAGGGTGGATACGCTAGTTTTTGTATTGTCTAGGGGTTTTGTATTGTCTAGGGTTTTTGTATGTTTAGGGTTTTGTAAGTCTAGGTATTTGTACGTTTATGGTGGCCGTTTGTACGTTTATGGAGGCAGCTGTTTATCGTTGTCTCTGATTGGGGATCGTATTTAGGTAGCCATTTCCCTTTGGTATTTGTGGGTTTTTGTTCTATGTTTAGTTGCCTGTCTGCCCTATTCATATTAGCTTCACGGTTCGTTTTGTTATTTTGGTAGGTTGTTCAGTGTTCATTCTTATAATAATAAAGAATGTAGGCATACCACGCTACGTCTTTGTCCGATTCATGCGACCAACGTGACACCAATTCTGATATTTTTTCCACTAATTGGTCTTTCGACCAATCGGATCCGCTCTGATAAAGATCTGATGTGAAAAGACATGACACCGGAATTGGGCTGCCTAGACTAACCCTGTGAACTGAATACACACAATCCACTGTATTCAAGGAGGGCAATGTGGTTATTTTATCCCATTAATCTAGAAGTATTGATCCAACTGCACGCCTCGTTTATATTGTAGGGATCCTCGCAATATGAGCCACATTACAATTAAGTTAACCTTATTGCTGTGATGTGTAGGGTGTTTGCCTTTCACGCCAGCAACTTAGGTTCACTATTCTGCCCCGCCGTTTGCTACAATATCTATATAATCTATTGAAATATTGTACATGCTTTATAATGTATTGAAGAATATAGAAAGGAAGCAGATTGTAAGGCTATTGTGTTGTTTTGAATACATTTGATTTGAGTAGTATCTATTACCATGTACTCTACTGAAAGGATGTAAACAGGGAGGATGTTCGTAAGACTACTTGTGTGTGCATATTTATTTCATTATCATCACCCAATAACCAAGGCCTTGATAAATTGAACAAGACTTTGGTCAGTTGGATGAGGTGTGTTATAGAGTTGGTATAGAGGGCATTATTATATGTAGAATAGAATAGAATACCATTTTTATGTCCATTGGCTAGATTGGACATTTTTCTCTCCCTTTCCCAACACCCCCGGACACACACGCACACACACGCACATGTTGTATGGCTGCTTGATTGACAGTAAGTCAGTAAGTACAGCTCTGCTCAGAGAAATATATGTGATTGCAGAGAGGGAGAGAAAGAGAGAGAGAGAGAGGTCACAGAGAGATAAATGAGGCCTGAGTCACCCAATCTACTTGTTCTCTCTCTCTCTGCTCTACACACAGTGCTCAAGAGCTACTGAGAGTAGAGAAGTGGAGGAGCAGAAGAGAGAAAAAGAGAGGGGGAAATCAATATTAGTGAACTGGAGTGTTTCGATCCCCTCTGCAGGCACACGCTCAGCCTCATCGCATGGCTTTACTGATGGTTTCCCTAGCGACCTGAACTCTGAGGGGAAGTAGTCCTTTAGTGGAATTACAGTCTTCATCCTCCAGTCTTTATCTTCCTGTCTCATCTCAGTTGTGACATCCTATTAGCTGACTAGGCTCTTTCCTGGGCTACTATGGCGGTCATGCGCTACCACAGTCATCTGGGCTGATATATAAGATCATGTGGTTGGGGATTGAGGAGTGTGTGTGTGTTTGTGTTTGTTTGTGTGTTCATGCCCTGTTTCTAAGGTCTAGCCAACTTTGCTGTATTTAAAAAAAAGTGTGTTATTTCCAGTATTATTACCTACAGCCGAAAATAACTTTTGGACTTTAGGTCACTCACCTGAAATGTAACCAGTAATTTGACTTCCCTGATCCTTTGTTTGGACTCCCAGAGGCAGCCACATTCATCCCAGCTGATACACCAAAACGTCAATGTGGGGAGAAAAGAGAGGAGAAGTGAGGTTCTAATCAGGCTCAGTCTGTAAGCAAACCATCCACGGTTTCTGAGTATATCACTCGCAAACTTTCAGTCCCTGGACAATAAAGTAGACGAGTTCATGGTGATGATCTCCATTGAGAGAGACATGAGGGACTGTAACATACTCTGTTTAATAGAATCATGGCTCTCTCCAGATATATTCTCCCCATCCATACAGCCAGCAAGGCTTCTGGCGAACAGAAAGGAGGAACTCTCTCTAAAAAAAACTGAGGTGAAGGGGTATGTTTCATGATTAACAACTCATGGTGTGACTGTGGTAACGTACAGGAACTCAAGTCCTTTTGTTTTCCCGATCTGGAATAGCTCACCATCGAAGCCCGAGAGCATTACCTCCTGAAATAATTTTCTTTGGTTATTGTCACTGCCGTGTATATTCTCCCCCCCCCCCCCCCCCCCCCCCCCCCCCCAAGCTGACACGTGACGGCTCTCAAGGAACTACACTTTACTTTGTGCAAACTGGAAACCACATATCCTGAGGCTGCATTCGGAGAGAACACGCTTGACCATTGTTACTCTCTCTTCCAGGATGGCTACAAGGTCCTTCCCCGCCATTCCTTCGGCAAATCAGATCATGCCTCAATCCTGCTCCTCCCCACCTATAGGCAGAAACTTAAGCAGGAAGAAACCATGGTAAGGACTGTTCAACATTGATCTGACCAATCAAAATCTATGCTTCAAGACTATTTTGATCACGCAGACTGGGAAATGTTCTGTGTAGCCTCTGGGAATAGTATCAGGAAGTGCATAGAGGATGTTGTCCCTATTGTGATGATTAGAACATATTCCAACCCCAAAAAACAGGACGTGTACTCCGAGCATGCGCTGAACAACTGGCAAGTGTCTTCACTAACATTTTCAATATGTCCCTGACATGTTTCAAGCAGATCACCATAGTTCCTGTACCCAAGAACACTAAGGTATCCTGCCTAAATGTCTACCGACGCAGAGCACTCACGTCTGTAGCCATGAAATGATTTGAAAGGCTGGCCATGGATCATATCAACACCATTATCCCAGAAACCTTAGACCCACTCCAATTTGCATACAGCCCCAACAGATCCACAGATGATGCAATCTCTATTGCACTCCACACTGCCCTTTCACACCAGGACAAAAGGAACACCTATGTGAGAATGCTATTCATTGACTACAGCTCAGCGTTCAACACCATAGTGCCCTCAAAGCTCATCACTAAGCTAGATCCTGACCCAGTTGCACAGGGAGGGGTTCAGACCCTCCCTGTGATTAGGGCCCTGAGATTAGTGATGCACTATGGTGTCTGAAGGCTGTAATTGATGAACAGCATTCTTACATAGGTATTCCTCTTGTCCAGGTGAGATGGGCTGTGTGCAGTGCAATGGCGATTGCGTTGTCCGTGGATCTGTTGGGGCGTTATGCAAACTATGGTGGGTCTAGGGTGTCGGGTAAGTTGGAGGTGATATGATCCTTAACTAGCCTGTCAAAGTACTTATTAATGACAGAAGTGAGTGCTACGGGAGAGAGTCATTTAGTTCAGTTACCTCTGCTTGGGTACAGGAATAATGGTATACATCTTGAAGCAAGTGGGGACAACAGACTGGGATATCAAATCAAATGTTAATTGTCACATGTGCCGAATACAACAGTGAAATGCTTACTTATAAGCCCTTAACAAACAATGCAGTTTCAAGAAAGATAAGTGCAAAAGGTCAATGTGCGGGGGCACTGGTTAGTCGAGGTAATTGCGGTCGGAGACCGAGCAGTTGCCGTACAAGGCAGTGATGCAACCCGTCAGGATGCTCTCGATGGTGCAGCTGTAGAACTTTATGAGGATCTGAGGATCCATGGCAAATTTTTTCAGTCTCCTGAGGGGGATTAGGCTTCTTATTCCCTCTTCACGACTGTCTTGGAGTGTTTGGACCATGATAGGTTATTGGTGATCTGGACACGAAGGAACTTGAAGCTCTCAACCTGCTCCACTACAGGCCTGTCGATGAGAATGGGAGTGTGCTCAGTCCTACTTTTCCTGTAGTCCACAATCCTCTCCTTTGTCTTGATCACGTTGAGGGAGAGGTTGTTGTCCTTGCACCACACGGCTAGGTCTCTGACCTCCTCCCTATAGGCTGTCTCATCGTTGTCGGTGATTAGGCCTACCACTGTTGTGTCATCGGCAAACCACTGTTACCTTCCCTTACCACCTGGGCCGACCCGTCAGGAAGTCTAGGATCCAGTTGCAGAGGGAGGTGTTTAGTCTTCCCCCACCCTGATCCTCAACACGGGGACCCCACAGGGGTGAGTGCTCAGCCCCCTCCTGTACTCTCTGTTCACCCATTACCAAGTGGCCACGTAAATCTTAAATTCAATCATCAAATTTGCTGACGACACAAAAGTGGTAGGCCTGATTCCAACAACAACGAGCCAGCATACGGGGAGGAGGTGAGAGCCCTGCCATCTAGAAGGGGGAGACAGTGCATGTGCATCAAAACTGGGACCGAGAGACAGAAAACAGCTTCTATCTCCAGGTCATTAGACTGTTAAACAGTTATCACAAGACGGCCTCCACCCAGTACCCTGCCCTGAACCTTAGACACTGGCACTAGCCAGCTACCACTCGTTACTCTACCCTGCACCTATGAGTCTGCTACCCTATGTACATAGAGTCATTGAACACTAATCACTTTACTAACGGTTACATACAGTTTTACGCACATTATATTTATATATTGTATTCTAGTCATGACTCATCCTATGTAACTACTGCTGTCCACACCTTTGCTATTCACACACAGTCCATATTGTTATACACAATCCGTGATCGCCATCAGAGAGTGATGCATGCTGAACAAGAGTGTGCTCGGTTTGTTGTTTTTGAAAGTTTGTTTACTAGCCTACATGTTTAGTTTGGATCCTGCGATGTGCATAGCCTCAGTTGCTGGGACTGCTACTGTCTGTCCCGGGATACTGCCAAACCCTAAAGTCTGAAGAGCTGCTACTTGGCAAAGGAACTAGTCCAGCTTCTAGCTATCAAGCTAGCCAGGCAAGTGACAAACGTGATCACAGAAAAGCTACAGATGGATCATAGGAAGATTGAGGTGGAGCGCACCCACGGGTCTGGGAAATCTGTAATGAGCCCTAGTGACAGACCCAGGCTGATAGTGGTCTAGTTTCTAACGTTCAAGGACAAGATGGCTGTTCTGGAGAGAGCCAAGAACTTGAGAGGACCAACATATTCCTCAACGAGTACTTCAGTGAAGCTGTGCACCAGAGGCGGAAAGGACATCCCAGCTTTGAAAGCTGTCAGAGAGCGTGGGGACATTGCATATATGCGTGTTCTGAAAGAGCTGCAAAATCTGGACCCCTACAAATCAGCCGGGCTAGACAATCTGGACCCTTTCTTTCTTAAATTATCTGCCGAAATTGTTGCCACCCCTATTACTAGCCTGTTCAACCTCTCTTTCGTGTCATCTGAGATTCCCAAAGATTGGAAAGCAGCTGCGGTCATCCCCCTCTTCAAAGGTGGGGGACACTCTTGACCCAAACGGCTACAGACCTATATCTATCCTACCCTGCCTTTCTAAGGTCTTCGAAAGCCAAGTCAACAAACAGAATACCGACCATTTCAAATCTCACCATACCTTCTCTGCTATGCAATCTGGTTTCAGAGCTGGTCATGGGTGCACCTCAGCCACGCTCAAGGTCCTAAACGATATCTTAACCGCCATCGATAAGAAACATTACTGTGCAGCCCTATTCATTGATCTGGCCAAGGCTTTCGACTCTGTCAATCACTACGTCCTCATCGGCAGACTCGACAGCCTTGGTTTCTCAAATGATTGCCTCGCCTGGTACACCAACTACTTCTCTGATAGAGTTCAGTGTGTCAAATCGGAGGGTTGGCTGTCCGAACCTCTGGCAGTCTCTATGGGGGTACCACAGGGTTAAATTCTTGGACCGACTCTCTTCTCTGTATACATCAATAATGTCGCTCTTGCTGCTGGTGAGTCTCTGATCCACCTCTACGCAGACGACACCCTTCTGTATACTTCTGGCCCTTCTTTGGACACTGTGTTAACAACCCTCCAGGCAAGCTTCAATGCCATACAACTCTCCTTCCGTGGCCTCCAATTGCTCTTAAATACAAGTAAAACTAAATGCATGCTCTTCAACCGATCGCTGCCTGCACCTGCCCGCCTGTTCAACATCACTACTCTGGACGGCTCTGACTTAGAATACGTGGACAACTACAAATACCTAGGTGTCTGGTTAGACTGTAAACTCTCCTTCCAGACCCACATCAAACATCTCCAATCCAAAGTTAAATCTAGAATTGGCTTCCTATTTCGCAACAAAGCATCCTTCACTCGTGCTGCCAAACATACCCTTGTAAAACTGACCATCCTACCAATCCTCGACTTCGGCGATGTCATTTACAAAATAGCCTCCAATACCCTACTCAACAAATTGGATGCAGTCTATCACAGTGTAATCCGTTTTGTCACCAAAGCCACATAAACTACCCACCATTGCGACCTGTACGCTCTCGTTGGCTGGCCCTCGCTTCATACTCGTCACCAAACCCACTGGCTCCATGTCATCTACAAGACCCTGCTAGGTAAAGTCCCCCCTTATCTCAGCTCAGTAGTCACCATAGAATCACCCACCTGTGGCACGCGCCCCAGCAGGTACATCTCTCTGGTCACCCCCAAAACCAATTCTTTCTTTGGCCGCCTCTCCTTCCAGTTCTCTGCTGTCAATGACTGGAACGAACTACAAAAATCTCTGAAACTGGAAACAATTATCTCCCTCACTAGCTTTAAGCACCAACTGTCAGAGCAGCTCACAGATTACTGCACCTGTACATAGCCCACCTATAATTTAGCCCAAACAACTACCTCTTTCCCTACTGTATTTATTTATTTATTTTGCTCCTTTGCACCCCATTATTTTTATTTCTACTTTGCACATTCTTCCACTGCAAATCTACCATTCCAGTGTTTTACTTGCTATATTGTATTTCCTTTGCCACCATGGCCTTTTTTTGCCTTTACCTCCCTTATCTCACCTCATTTGATCACATCGTATATAGACTTGTTTATACTGTATTATTGACTGTATGTTTGTTTTACTCCATGTGTCGTTGTATGTGTCGAACTGCTTTGCTTTATCTTGGCCAGGTCGCAATTTTAAATGAGAACTTGTTCTCAACTTGCCTACCTGGTTAAATAAAGGTGTAATACATTTTTTTTATTTTTATAATTAATATACAGTGAGTGTACAAAACATTAAGAACCCCCCCATTTTGACTCCAACTTCTCAAAGTTGTGTCAAGTTGGCTGGATGTCTTATGGGTGGTGGACCATTATTGATACACAGAGGAAACTGTTGAGCATGAAATACTCAGCAGTGTTGCAGTTCTTGACACACTTACTACCATACCCTGTTCAAAGGCAATTAACTATGTTGTAATATTCACCCTGAATGGTACACATACACAATTCATGTCTCAATTGTCTCAAGGCTTAAAAATCCTTCTTTAACCTGTCTCCTCCCCTTCATCTAAACCTATTGAAGTGGATTTAACAAGTGACATCAATAAGGGATCATAGCTTTCACCTGGATTCACCTGGTCAGTCTATGTCATGGAAAGAGCAGGTGTCCTTAATGTTTTGTACACTCAGTGTATGTAAGGTTCATGAAATCAATAACTTTCAAACACTGGATAACGTTCATATACTGGCCATCTCTGAAACTCAATGAGATCATTTATTTGACGATAGCAGTAGCAATACAAGGATATAACATCTACAGAAAAGACAGCAATGCCTATGGCGGAGGTGTTGCGGTATATGCTCAGAGTCATATTCCTATAAAACATAATAGAGAGGATCTTATATGTCAAGTGTCTGCACTGCATGCAGCTTTACGTTCGTTTTTGTATTTTGTTGTGTTTTCGGTCACATTTAAATAAAAGGAAAATGTACGCCTACCATGCTGCACCTTGGTCCAATCCATCTTTCAATGAATGTGACACCTGCACCAAAGTCAGATTAGGATATAGGCCAAGGACTAGAAAAAGTGTATTTTTACTATTAGTTTTTGCTACTACTTTCACCACTTTTCGTCTTGAAATATTTGGTTGTTTACTACGCTGTGAATCCTTAAAGAGATACGTTGGGCTAAGAGGGTGTAAACAAACATTCACGGGCCATTTTCTCAAAAGTAAGTTTATCAACTTTCAAAGCAGAATTGTTCCTCAACTGCAGTGTATGATATAACATTTTCTAGCTCAGAGTCTCTACTTTTATCCAATGTAAAAAAACACAATTTCAAATTGCTAAACAGGACCGAATCTAGGCGGTGGGTCACAAATAATATCATGAGCAGAAAACCCAATTAATCTCCATCGTTCATTGAAGTTGATTGGTCATTTATAACCAAAAAACTTAAGACGTGAGGTTGAAGGAGAATGGCAGGTCGAAGAAGAATGGCAGGTTGAAGAAGAATGGCAGGTCGAAGAAGAATGGCAAGGTCGAAGAGGAATGGCAGGATCGAAGAAGAATGGCAGGTTGAAGAAGAATGGCAGGATCGATGAAGAATGGCAGGTTGAAGAAGAATGGCAGGTCGAAGAAGAATGGCAAGGTCGAAAGAGAATGGCAAGCTAACATGCGGGCCACAAACAGGCAAATACTGGCGCAGTAGACGAGCACACCGGGTTCCACTCCTATCGGCTAATAACAAGAAGAAACGGCTACAGTGACTACGGGATCACCAACACTGGAAAATTGAGTGGAAAGACGTTCCTGGTTCCTGTTGCGTTCCTGTTGCGTCATGCTGATGGCAGAGTCAGGTTTTGGCGTAAGCAGAGTCCATTTTTGTATTTTATTATTATAATTTTTTTTGTGTACTTCTTTGAAATTTTCCTGCATTGTTAGAAGATAGTAACATAAGCATTTCACTGCACCCGCTAGAACATCGGCTAAACTGTGTAAGCGACCAATAAACTTTGATTTGGATTTGTGTGTGTGCATGTGCATGTTTGTGAGTGTGTGCGTGCGTGTGGGTACATCTGAGTGTCAAATGGAGATATACTACCTGGCCTGTATTATCGATCAGAGATTGGAGACCTGGGTCTCTGTTCAACCCTGTCCACCTCTGTGACCAGCCATGACCTCTGACCCTTTGACACGCTAGGAAATAGTCACTCATCTGAGACTGCACTGGGCTGACCGGGCTTCCTGCCTCCCTAAGGGTTCAACTGTAAATCACACAACCTGTGCAATCTTCTGTTCTCTCTTCTCTTCTCTTCTCTTCTCTTTTCTTCTCTTCTCTTCTCTCCTCTCCTCTCCTCTCCTCTCCTCTCCTCTCCTCTCCTCTCCTCTCCTCTCCTCTCCTCTCCTCTCCTCTCCTCTCCTCTCCTCTTCTCTTCTGTCGCTTTCTTTCTAAGCCTGGGATAATATATGAATCCCTGTTCTTATGTTTACCAGGCAGGTCCTTTATTTACTGGCTATAAACAGCAATCCATCTGCTGAGGTTTTGTTATACACACACACATACACACACACACACACACTGTCAATCACACACACATGCAGGGCTGACACACATACACCGCACAACACACACAGACACACTCACACAAACGTATGCACGCACGCACACACACGCATGGACACACACACACAGCGCTGTGCTGAGACAATCGGAGGACAGCTGTGCTGAAGGAGAGGACGAACCACCTGTGGGCGACACCACAGAGAGAGGAAGAGAGGAACTGTCGGACTCATCTCTCCCCCCTAAACAGCATGTGGGAGGACTGGGCTTTTACTTGCTCACTTGAAGGATAAGGTTTGGGAATGAGATAGGGGATGGGGGGGTATGGGGTGGAGAGAAAGAGAGAGATATTTGTGTCAATGATGCAGGGTCATATCTTCAACCTGTAGTTTTGGTAACCGTTGTTATTATGAACATGCCTAAAAATCCGACTCCTTCTCTCTCCTCCCGAGGAGAAGTTCAAGCATAGAGCCCATTAACCTTCAACAGCATTATGCTTCCATTTCAGTGTCTGAGGAGATATTAGAGAGTGATTAAGTGAGATTGATGGAGGTTTAATTCACTGACAAATATAATTGTTGCTGTTGTTTCATCTTCCATCTTCATTACTTCAAAGCGCCTTTGAGAGGGGCCGGACTTGAAGGAGAGACACAGTAACACAGAAGCAATGAGATGCAGGACAAGGTCAAGGGTCATATTTACGCTTCACTGAAAGGGAGGGAGTGTTTGTTTTGTAGTGACACTTCTGAAGTAGGGTTGGGTTTTGAATACTGTTTAAACTTTAAAATATATTGTTAAGAGATGGATTTGGAATGTATCTACTTTATATTCAGTATGCATGTCAAATAATGTGCGCAAGAATGGAACATTCAAACTTTGAAACATATTATTTTGAAGAATTAGAATGTACTTACTGCACATTCAATATACTGTGTGGCTATTTTAAACATTGAATGTGTACGATACAAAATTGTTTCGGATTAAGAAGGGCGACCTTCATTCCTGAACTTTGAGAACTTCTCCGCTTTCAAACTTTGAACAATTTGGTATACAATTTGGTATTCCTTTAAAAACACCATATCCAATAACTGACTTCTCAGTGACATTCAGACAGTTTGTAAAGAACTAATTATTGGGTCTGACTAGATGGCCACTGCCAATCCCAGACAAGGATTAAAATAGCCAGTCAGTCAATGTGAGGCAGATAGTCAGTTCTACTGTATAAGGACTAGCTATCTTCCAAAGCCAGATTGACGAAAAGAGCCTTGGGTTGGAGAGTTGTGCAACGTTGACTCCGATGCAGTCATTCAGTCAGTCTGTACTCAAACAATGAATCTGTACAATAGTGACAGGACAGGACAGGACACAAGTCTTTTAATTTGTCTGTCTGTCTGTCTGTCTGTCTGTCTGTCTGTCTGTCTGTCTGTCTGTATGCCATCTATCAAGGGCACAGGGCTTGAAAGTGGGCTGGGAGAGATAGAGAGAGGAGGAGGACAAACAAACGAGTGCAACTCCTCCGTATGCATCTACGTCTTGACTGGTATTATACAGCCTCAGATAACAGGACAGTTGTCTGATAGATACTGTTGTGTGGGAGAGGAAGAGCAAGAGAGCAAACGACAGAGAGTGAGTGAATAGCAAGGCAAAATTGGAAGGGAAAGAGTGGAGCAAGTCAGAGAAAGAAATTGAGAGAGTCAGAAAGAGTGTGATAGAGAGATAGAGGGGGAGAAGAATGGGAGGAGGCCCGGAGGAGGAGGTCAGTGGAGGTAGAGAGAAGGAGGGATGAATGCATCCCCTGTTCCTCTCCAGTATCTCAGACATGAGCTGGATAAACAGGAAATGCAGCTGCTCTTGTCCGTCATTCCCCGGCCTAAAATACCCTGCATTCCTCTGGTAGTTAAAAACATTACCACAATCACATTTACCTCAGCTAACTAGAGAGAGAGAGAGAGAGAGAGAGAGAGAGAGAGAGAGAGAGAGAGAGAGAGAGAGAGAAGAGGAGGAGGAGGGTAGAAGAGGGGAGACGAGAGGAGCGGAGAGGAGAAAAGAGGAGAGGAGAAGAGGGGAGAGGAGAAGAAGAGAGGAGAGGAAAGGAGAGGAGATGAGAAGAGGGGAGAGGAGAGGAGAGGAGAAGAGGGGAGAGGAGAGGAGAGGAGAAGAGGGGAGGGGAGAGGAGAGGAGAGGAGAGGAGAGGAGAGGAGAGGAGAGGAGAGGAGAGGAGAGGAGAGGAAATAGCGAGAAGGGAGAAAATCTCTGCCCTCTTTTGTGTGCGTTGTGGCTGATAGTTGGGAATCTGGACACGCAATTCCTCTGTTTTACTAATCCCTTTTTTCTGTAAGAGAGAGGAGGAGCAGAAAGGAGGTATTGTGGCGGTAGACAGTGCAGTAAAAGGGACCATACAGTACCAAATGGAGGTCGCTGGAAGACAATGGGTGCCCTTCACTGTTCATTCACACAGACTCCACAGCACTATCAAACAACTCTTTCTTCTCTCTCCCTCTCTTCTTTCTTTCTCTCCATCTGCCTTTCTTCTCCACATCACACAGGGGAACAATGGAGCCCCGGATGGCTGGCTGTCCACAGTGTCCATTTTAGAGACGAGGTTGTATTTCTTCCTCTCTCTCTCCCTGTCTCTCTCTTACCTTCTCCAGACCCACCAAGAAACCCCAGGAGAGAGTAAAAGAGGAAGAGAGAGAAAGAGAGAAGTAGCAGAGAGAGCGAGTAAAGAGAGCGAGGAGAGGAAGAGACAAAGTGGAAAGAGAGGGAGAAAGAGGGAGCGAGAACAGAGCCTTTTCAGGGGAAAGCACTGACAACCTACCATGTGAATAGTTCAGGAAGTTATTGTAAGTTCACATGAGGTACTTGTTGTTGTTCAACCAGGGCTATTCAACTATATTCTTACGGAGGCCAGATTTGTTATTTTCTACATGGTATTACTCCTAAGACCGGTATAAAAAACAATGCACAAACACAATTATAATCTTATAAGGCACTTTTATTAAAATAACATTTGCTGAAATAGTGCATCAAATTGTTTAAATAATGGAACACATTTTTACTTATAACAAAGTTGACCTGGAACACATTAATACATTTCCACTGTTCTGTCCATTTTACATACATTGCTTCATCTTCATTTTTATTTAGACATAGAAAACCTTTTATGCATGGAATATCTCAGTTGACCAGCATCCTATTTTGTTTAGTTATTTTATCTGTCTTGTTGTTGTGTTTCTTATTTTTACCCCCTTTTTTGTGGTATCCAATTGTTAGTAGTTACTGTCTTGTCTCATCGCTACAACTACCGTACGGGCTCGGGAGAGACGAAGGTCGAAAGTCATGCGTCCTCCGATACACAACCCAACCAAGCCGCACTGTTTCTTAACACAGCGCCATCCAACCCGGAAGCCAGCCGCACCAATGTGTCGGAGGAAACACCGTGCACCCGGCCCGCCACAGGAGTCGCTAGTGCGCGATGAGACAAGGATAACCCCAGCAGCCAAACCCTCCCTAACACGGACAATTGTGCATCACCCCACAGACCTCCCGGTCGCGGCCGGCTGCGACAGAGCCTGGGCGCGAACCCAGAGTCTCTGGTGGCACAGCTAGTGCTGCGATGCAGTGCCCTAGACCACTGCGCCACCCGGGAGGCCTTTGTTGTTGTTTTTTACACATAGAAACCTTTTATGAATGGCATATCTTAGTTGACTAGCTTTTGTGCAGAAGTCTCTCTCACCCGCATCAGTAGAGGACAGCTCCCTGTAACAAACTGCACCACATCTGTGGGGACTTAAACTCATCAAATCTCATTGCAAAGTTAGCTTTCGGTTTATCTAAAAACTCCGACATCACGGGAGTAATCTGTACTAATGATGACTGAATATAGTTGCGCAGTGAAGGGAAATTAGGTGTTTTGTTTGGGCTCAAATCAGAGGACAAGAATAAAACATTTATTTTGAAAATAAGTAGTCCAAAATTAAATACATTCAATTGCTTGATAGGAACTCCTCATCAAGCATCTCCACTAGACATGTGTTTGCTTTCTTGTGACGGCAATCACGGAGATAAGCAACCGTCTCCTCCCTAAACACACATAGGCTGCTCTCTCAATAGTTTTATTACCGTTGCTTAGCCACCGAACGTCGTTATGTAAAAGTAGATTGTGCTGCTCAGCAGACTACGAAGCGACGTTGCAGGCTAGATGATGATCGGACCCTGACCCTGTACCCCTGTTAGCAGTTCTGATTGGCTTGAACTGGTATGTCGGGTGATATTGATTGACCGCATGTAATGGACAGGACTACAGGAAAACAGATTCTCCCATTGGAGAATATTGAACGAGGGCTGCTTTTGGCACTAAACATCGGATTTCTACGGGGATCTAAGGGCCATTCTAAACTGATAAATGGCCCAGATCTGGCCCGCGGGCCACCAGTTGAATAGCCTTAAACAATTAAAGTACAAGACAAGACGAACATTGACGCACTCTCTAGTCAAACCAATAATTGTGTTGTTTTTCGTTGAGAATAGATTGAATTCAGAATGTAACTACAGTAATTGAATAGAAGACCATATGAAATGCTGATTGGTTTATGCCAACCCATTGACAGTTCTCTTATGGTAGTCTTTCAATAGTCCTCTAACTAGAATACTCCCCTATGGCCTGAGGGCTAATGATATTTATACTTGATCAGTGATCAGTATGTCTACATCCCAAATGGCACCCTATTCCCTATATAGTGCACTACTTTAAACCAGGACCCATAGGGCCTTGGTCAAAAGTAGTGCACTATGTAGGAAAATGGGGCCATTTGGGATACATGGTGTGTGTGTGTGTGTCCTCTGGAATGGATACCAGGGTGTTCTAAGGAACAAGTACTCTTCACTTGTAACCCCGTCGTCTTCTGTCTCGGAAGCAGGCTATACACACACACACACTCGCACGCATGCACGCATGCATACACAAAAGTACATGCACGCACGTACACACACATGCATGTGCACACAGCAGAGCAGCAGATATGTCTGAGAATACATTAAAGAAGAGGGATAGGGAGATAGACAGTGAATACCAGTGGAGGGACTGACATCTCAGTGACACACCAAAAACATTCACCTGTGAATCTGTAACCTTCATCATGATGTAGATAGTCTCTCCTATTACCACTGGTCCAAGATCTTTATCCATCCACCTTTTGGTTAAGATTAGGATTGGGGGTGGGGGTAAACTGATCGTAGATATGTGGTTAACAGCAACTTCTACCTCAAGCCTCCGTGACATCTCAAACATGTGGGCTGCACATTGTTCAACATTTCCTGTGTTTGTCTCAGAGCATCACTAACACTGGACCACTGTTAGGAACTGTGGTTTCAGGGTCATCGGTTCAGCACCAACCTCCAACCATTCACAGTCATCCAAGTCAAACAGACTAGACCCTTACAGGACAACAGGAAATAACACCAAGCTTAGAGACACTAAACCGAGAACTAACACCTTCAGTCAGTCACAGACAGACAAAATAAACATGCAGCCAAGACGGTCCTCTGTAGCTCAGTTGGTAGAGCATGATGCTTGTAATGCCAGGGTAGACGGTTCAATTCCTGGGACCACCCGTACATAAATCGTATGCATGCATGACTGTAAGTCAATTTGGATAAAAGCATCTGTTAAATGGCATTTATTATTAAATAAGATGCTAGGAACAGAGCCAGATCATTGTGATCCACAAGAAACATCTTCCGTCATGTTCAGACAAGACAACAGTAATGGCTAATTGAGACTAAAGTGAGTGTACACTAGGGTGATAACCTGTGTACTCAGTCGTAATAGTACCTTGACACTAGGTTGAATCCCATTTGTAACACACACACCCCAGTGGCTCGCAGTCTCTCACTGTCTAAGTCACGTTAATTACCTGTGTGTCTGTGACGGTGGAACCTTGTAGCCCTAACCTCTTGTAGCACTCAGGGATATGGGGATTGATGCAGACTCAGCGACCCCTCTGATTGGGGTTAACAGTGTGATCATTTGCATGAAGGTGGGGCTTCATTAGCAGAGAAAGTGATCTCCGGTGCAAATATACAGAGCAAGAGGGACCACTAAGCCTGTCGCATGCTTCCCAGTCGAAACAGTTTGCGTATATATTATGACGAAGTGTGATGTTTTTGTTAATTTTGCTGTTCAGCAGGAATTTCTTTCCGGCTGTTCTGGACAACATTTCTTGAGGCAATTCAAAGTTCGGTAGCTGAAGTGTAGGCCCCTTCGTCGGTGATTGGTCAACAATACCCCTCTGTATTAGGAGTGGGAACTATGGACGGGGTTCTTCAATGAAGTGTTCGTTGTCATTCAACAAGAGACGACTAGTTGTCTCTTGAGAAATACTGCACAAAACATCTTACTTAGATGTAAAATTGCGCAACTAAGAACTCGGGAAAAACTTCCAAATTAATAATAGATTTGATTTATCTTGGATTGATTTTCAATTTTGAGGAAGTTTTTCTGGCTATGTTGTTGCTATGTTAGCTCAAGAGTGACAAACAGCAAGAATATTTTTCTCGTTTTTCAAGCGAACACACAGACATACACACACACACAAAGACACACACAGCATGGAAGATTAGCTATTGTTAGGCAGACAGAGCGGGCTCTTCGCTTGGCAACACCTGTGGTCCGTCCCTGTCCAGTCATGTATAATGCAGAGGGAGGGTGGGGCCTGCTGTTGTCTGTCCCCGGGGGGGGGGGTTCCCATCAGGGGGGACAGTGGATTAATCATTTAACAGCACATGACAAAATGGAACAGGATAAATAAATAACATGTAATGGCTTCTGTGAACAGACACACACACATGCACACACTGTGCACACACACATTTATACACACACACATTCACACACACACACACACACACACACACACACACACACACACACACACACACACACACATAGCTCATCCACCCCTACACTCACAGAGCCTGTCCAGTCAAGTGTAGTTAGTGTGCCACAGAATGTCCCTGACAATATTGTTCTGAAACACAACTATAGTATCAACCTCTACTGGATATATGAACTGCATAATATCAAACATTTCTCTCAAACTGGTTTAAATAGATGGATCTCAAACAGGGGTGTGTGTGTGAGAGAGAGAGAGAGAGAGCGAGAGAGAGAGGGGTGGGAGCGAGGGGGGTTGTGTGATCATTATTAAAGTGATGGGCCCTGTTCGGGAAGGCTGTAGCCTGTGAATAGTAATGTGTGGTGACCTTGACGTGGAGGACCTGCTGTTCCTTTACGGTACACTCTAGTACACGCACTCTAATGACATCAAACACGGTGATGACATCAGACAGGGGAACAGGATCCCCTGCCTGCATGACTCATTTACAAGACAAGACTCCCCACTTTCCCTACAGGAGACCCCCCCCCCCCCCCCCTCCCCTCCCCACTCTCCTCTCCCACTGTCTCCTCTGCTCTGCCTCCCCCTACTGTTATCTCTTTCTAAATCTTCACTATCTGACCATTCTGGAAAAGACGTAGGAACAGTGCTTTGAAAGCACAAAAGCAACCGCCTAACTCTACAGAACATGAATGAAAACATCCCAGATTTGTTTCAGTGTGAGTGTGCACGCCTTTATCTGTGTGTGTTGGTGTGTGTGTGTGTGTGTGTCTGTGCGTGTGTGTCTGTGCGTGTGTGCTCCTGTGCAAGCTTCACCTCTTTCTCTTTCAGCTCAGTGCCAGAAAAAATGGGCCTCAAACTGTTCAGCTACAACTGTTCCAAGTCCCAATCATTACAGCTTGTCACAAATAATTAATTTTCTCATTCCTCATAAAGATGTATAAAAAATTACCATGTTATTATACTCTGCCACTCTCCGGAGGCAGCGGAAGACCAGATTTAATTGAAATTTCTTCCTGCACATTAAATTAAATCCATAAATAAGAGTTTAGGCGTTGGTAGAGGAGGCATATGTTCGTTAGTCCAGACAGGCGGCAGTAATGGCTGTTGTAATGTTTTAATAGCTGCTCTCTCCAAGCACCGATACGTTCCCATCATTCCACTGATCACAGCCAGTCACAGGCAAGCTAGTGGCCAATTACAGAGCTCTATACCATGGTCACTATAGAAGGACGAGGACAGGGACAGGGACAGGGACGAAACAGGCAGGCACAAGGGACAGACTGATATGCTGTCTGGATCAGAGACACAGCATATGAATACTGGTGTTTGGAAGACATTACAATGAAAATGCCTAGAGGTTGGACTGCGATGTTTTACATGGTGAAAATGTCCTCAAAAGGGGTTGCTTTTCCATGATCGTTAGACAATAGATTCAATACATGTGCAGTATCTTTAGGAGAATAAAAGGTGTTTATAGTTCATGGTTGATGATGATTCATTTAACCCGTTCTTTGTTTAAACAGCAGGTTGTCTCTCATCAGATCTATACAGGCTCTGTGGCAAAGTGGGGATGGATGGGGACTGATGTAAAAGAGCAGCTAACCATGCTGAGAGGGGGTTCAGACACACACACACACACACACACAGCGTGTAGAGGTCCCCTCCGCTTCACACACACGCACAGTGGGCAGTGTCCGGGTCAGTGTAACAGAATGGTGACCGCTGCCAAACCAATCTCATAATCAGGCCTGGGACATGACCACAAGCTGTGAACATAACACTGCAGTGACACGATGGAGTCACACACACACACACACACACACACACATAGATGCACACACACATTCACACAGCCACACACACACACAC
>NC_048579.1:53233084-53275584 GCF_013265735.2 Oncorhynchus mykiss | reverse complement strand
GTCACATCCTTAGTTATAATGTACTGTTAGTGTAAGGTGGGTCACATCATTACTTATAATATACTGTTAGTGTAAGGTGGGTCACATCATTAGTTATAATGTACTGTTAGTGTAAGGTGGGTCACATCCTTAGTTATAATGTACTGTTAGTGTAAGGTGGGTATCATCATTAGTTATAATATACTGTTAGTGTAAGGTGGGTCACATCATTAATATCATTAGTTATAATGTACTGTTAGTGTAAGGTGGGTAACATCATTAATATCATTAGTTATAATATACTGTTAGTGTAAGGTGGGTCACATCATTAATATCATTAGTTATAATGTACTGTTAGTGTAAGGTGGGTCACAGCATTAACTCTCTAGAGTCTAAGCTAAGGATCATTTAGCTATTTGATTTTGAATTTAAGAGCCCTTAAGGTATCCCTAAAAATGTTAAAAAATGAACAAAGAAACTCTAGAGCCTCTAGAGTCAAAACATATGGAACGTAACCAGAGGACAATACTGTACATGTCTAAAAGCAACGCGAGGAGAAGACAATAAGGTAACAATCATCTGTAGCTCCGTTGACAGAGCATAGCACATGTGATGCCAGGATAGTGGGTACAATTCCTGAGCCCACCCGTATTTGAACTCTACGCATGCATGACGGTGCATAGAAGTGTCTGCTAAATAGCATATATTCTATCATTAACTATCCTTACCAGTCAGTGAGTGGTGATGCTGTATGGTTCAGTTCTGAAGCTGGGGTCACTTTAGTCCAGGGCGAGAGAAGACTTGGCTCCACTGACCCCTTCACAACACAAACACACAGAGAGAAACATACACTATTAGACCCACAATGTTGAAACCTCTTTGGGCTAGGGGGAGGTATTTTGACGCCCGGATGAAAAGCATGCCCAAAGTAAACTGCCTGCTACTCAGGCCCAGAAGCTGATGTGCATATAATTGGTATATTTGGATAGAAAACACTCTAAAGTTTCTAAAACTATTAAAATAATTTCTGTGAGTATAACAGAACTGAAATGGCAGGAACCCCAATGACAAACCCCAATGACAAACCATCCCAAAAAGAAAGAAATTCAGCATAACACTGATTTCCATGGATGGCACTTTTATTATAAGGCGAAATCCTCCTGATTGCAGTTCCTAGGGCTTCCACTAGATATCAACAGTCTTGAGAAAAAGTTAAAAATCCTACAATGTGATTTTCTGGATTTTTTTTTCTCATTTTGTCTGTCATAGTTGAAATGTACCTATGATGAAAATTACAGGCCTCTCTCATCTTTTTAAGTGGGAGAACTTGCACAATTGGTGGCTGACTAAATACTTTTTTGCCCCACTGTAAGTGAGACCTTTTGGAGTGCCAACAGAAGAAGATCTTCAAAGGTAAGGCATTTATTATATCGCTATTTCTGAATTTCGTGTCGCAACTGCCTGGTTGAAAATGATTTGTCATGCATTTGTATGCGGGGCGCTGTCCTCAGATAATCGCATGGTTTGCTTTTGCCGTAAAGCCTTTTTGAAATCTGACACCTTGACTGGATTAACAGGAAGTTAAGCTTTATTTTGATGTAATGCACTTGTGATTTTATGAAAGTTAAATATTTATAATACTGTATTTTGAATTTGGCGCTCTGCAATTTCACCGGATGTTGGCCAGGTGGGACGCCTCCGTCCCACGTAACCTAGAGAGGTTAAACCCCTTTGGAGATATGTTAACTTTAGTATAAAGGTATACCATCCCTTAAAGTGGACAATCAAAATGACACTAACAGCTGTAGAGACAACGGACTCACGACTGATATCAGGAAGCATGTCAACGTAACAGTTTAGACAGTGTTTACAGGTTACACCAGAAGCAGAGGAACAGTTCACACCATGAAGATGTGACAACTAGCCACACATACTGTACAAGATACCAGTTAACAACAAGGAAACAGGAACTGTAGTCGTAAATGTTAAATATGTCACATTTAAGTTTATGAATAGATGACAATTACTGTATGCCGGGACTGTGATCTCAGCATTCTGTTAGTCCCCATGAAGAACAGGATTGTGTTGAACGCACACACACTTACACACACGCAATCCCCCCCCCCCCCACAAACACACACACATACATACACACACACACCTCCTCATCCTCATCATCTCATGTCAATGAAATCCTCAGAGACAATAAGCTATTTTGAGGCCAAATCACTGACAGAAATCCATTTTTTCCAGTGAAAAGATCCGGAAAAACATAAGATTTTCATAAGATTGGATTTACCTCGTTAATTTATTCCCAACGTTCCTAACAATTACTGTTCCTCTATCTCATCAGCAAATGCTCCGTCTATTGCATGTTATTGGAAAATGAACACAGTGAGTTATATAAATCATTAAACCTCTTAACAAACACACTCATAGAAACCTTGTTAAAACACACACACACACAACACACACAGAAAAACCCTCTTAATGTACTTTAGATGATCAAACTTGATATTAATTCCCTCTCTCCACCGCTCTTGTCTCAATGTTCTGAAGGGAACGTGTACAGTAGTGGGATAAACGCTGCTGCAGAGTAGAGTGGATCATCTTTAGTTTTATTACAACACTTGGCAGAGGTTTCTCCAAGCAGCTAAACACCAAAACACTTCCTGTTCTCTCCTTCTCTCCTCCCTCCATCCCTTCCTCCCTCCATCCCTTCCTCCCTTCTCCTTCTCTTCCTTCTACACCAAAATACTGCCTGTTCTCTCCTTCTCTCCTCCCTCCATCCCTTCCTCCATCCTCCCTTCTCCTCTTCCTTCTACACCAAAACACTGCCTGTTCTCTCCTTCTCTCCTCCCTCCATCCCTTCCTCCCTCCATCCCTTCCTCCCTTCTCCTTCTCTTCCTTCTACACCAAAATACTGCCTGTTCTCTCCTTCTCTCCTCCCTCCATCCCTTCCTCCCTCCTCCCTTCTCCTCTTCCTTCTACACCAAAACACTGCCTGTTCTCTCCTTCTCTCCTCCCTCCATCCCTCTGTCCTTTCTCCCCTTCTCCCCCTTCTACAGATGCATTAGTAACCCCAGTTCATTTGTGTTGCAGCTCCCAGAGATTTATGATTTTATACACATAATGACCTCATCACTGATTCATGTGTTTGTTTTTTATGACCGTGTTTTTCTTTCTGTTTGCATTTTGTATTTATATTTTTATGCGTGCATTTTCTGTAATTTATGTAATTCAGGGCTCATCTGTAAAAGAGACATTGGACTCAGTGATAAAGGTTAAATAAAATCCCCTTACACTACACACACCACCAAGTCATCAGATTGGGGAGCATACAGTTTGTATCTTGTCAGAATATTGGAGATGTGATTTGGGGACTGGTGGTTGTTCTGAACATTGGAGATGTGATTTGGGGACTGGTGTTTGTTCTGAACATTGGAGATGTGATTTGGGGACTGGTGGTTGTTCTGAACATTGGAGATGGGATTTGGGGACTGGTGTTTGTTCTGAAGATTGGAGATGTGATTTGGTGACTGGTGTTTGTTCTGAAGATTGGAGATGTGATTTGGTGACTGGTGTTTGTTCTGAAGATTGGAGATGTGATTTGGTGACTGGTGTTTGTTCTGAAGATTGGAGATGTGATTTGGGGACTGGTGTTTGTTCTGAAGATTGGAGATGTGATTTGGGGACTGGTGGTTGTTCTGAACATTGGAGATGTGATTTGGGGACTGGTGTTTGTTCTGAAGATTGGAGATGTGATTTGGGGACTGGTGGTTGTTCTGAACATTGGCATCTGTCATTAAAAGAAGAAGAGAAAGTGTTATTGTAAGTCTCATCTTTAGTTGGTAATCTTGTAAATGTTTGATGTAGTGTATCTGATGCATGGGACTTGTGTCTAGGTAGGACACAACATATGCACAGCATGTGTCTGCCCAATGAACTGCATGAAGTACAGAGTTAGAATAGCACAACCCTTGCTAACAAGCCACACATTGTCTTTCCTTATGGTGCGGAGAGAAGAAAATCCTACCATCAATGATATATTTTTGACATTAACTTCCACTACAATGACACAAAAAACACCAACCGAAAAAAGAAAGGTTGACAAAATGACGGAACAAATGCATGCATGATGGAGTAATGTCAATCATTGTGAACCGTCCTCTGTCCAGGTCGTTGGTCACATAACAAGAACCTAGTGTTCTAGTCGTTCTCTCTCTCTCTCTCTCTCTCTCTCTCTCTCTCTCTCTCTCTCTCTCTCTCTCTCTCTCTCTCTCTCTCTCAGACTGGACCACCCTCGGACTGGGCTCGCTGAGAGAGGGACAAGTATTTACATGTATTTACACACACAAAGACACTAACCCTAACCCTATGCACTTAGGAGATGTCTACACAACAGCCTTCACATGAGCTATGGATGGAAGAACAAACAATGGAGCTTCCTACAGCATGCTTAAGAGCGAGAGAGTTTGTGTGTGTGTGTGTGTGTGTGTGTGTGTGTGTGTGTGTGTGTGTGTGTGTGTGTGTGTGTGTGTGTGTGTGTGTGTGTGTGTGTGTGTGTGTGTGTGTGTGTGTGTGTGTGTGTTTGCTTTTACTGCATGCCTTTACTCCAGCGTCCCTGTTTTTCCTATAGCGGCCAGAGTGAAACTGTGAACACAATCCCTTGGCCTGACCACACTCGTATTTACCCTAACACATAAACACATTCTCCCAGAAACCATGATTAAAATCTGCCTTTGTTGCTGTGCTTCAATGTCCCAGCTATGTCCCGATGGAGGCCTGTGTGACTGCTATTCTACTATTCTGCAGTGTTAATCTACTGTGGTGGTTGAAAAGGCTGTAATGAGTTCCCGGTTGTGAATGGAATCTATAGTTTTGTAATGTCCAGACTCCAAGCCTATTCTTTACAGCAGAGAGGGACCGTGAGACCCACTGCTTAAATTATGAAGTTCCCACAACGTTCCCACAACGTTCACATAAGGGTGTGAGAACGAGAGTGATACAGTAGAAAGAGGGAGAGCCGGGCAGCCAGATAGAGTAGGTAACTGAAAACACAGTGATAGTAGCTCTTGTGTCTTTTGACTATCTGAACAACCAGACACAAAGACACTAGCATCAGTTCACATGACTCATTATTCTGCACACAATCTGGAGACTCACTCACACTAATACGCACACTCCATAATTAAAAGAGCAACACACACCATAATTACAAGGGCAACACACGCTATGAAAGGGCAACACACTCCATAGTTAAAAGTGCAACACACACCATAATTAAAAGAGCAACACACACCATAATTACAAGGGCAACACACGCCATAAAAGGGCAACACACTCCATAATTAAAAGAGCAACACACCCCATAATTACAAGGGAAACACACGCTGTCACGACTTCTACCAAAGTCGTTGCCTCTCCTTGTTTGGGCGGTGCTCGGCGGTCGACGTCACCGGTCTTCTAGCCATCATTGATCCATTTTTCATTTTCCATTGGTTTTGTCTTGTCTTCCCACACACCTGGTTTCAATCCCATTCATTACCTGTTGTGTATTTAACCCTCTGTTTCCCCTCATGTCTTTGTCAGAGATTGTTTTATGTCAGTGTTGTTTTATGGTTGTATAGGTGCGCGACGGGTCCTCGTACCCATGTTTATTTATGTATGTACATATTAGTGTTTGGAGCATGTTAAGTGGGCATTTATTAAAAGACTCCATTTCCACTCCGTTTGAATCTCCTGCGCCTGACTTCCCTGCCACCTATACACACGACTCTGACAGAAACTCTTACCATAAATATGAAGTCAGCAGGAGAAGACACTTCGCTCATGGAGGTGGAGGAACGCGTCATGGAACAAGCGGAGGAGATTGACAGTCTGAGCACCGCCATGGATCGCATTGTCCAGAATATGGACCGTTGGGAGAGACAGGGAGTTTCACCACCACAACCAGGATCTCCCTTGAACGCTCTTTCTCCTCCTGAACCTAACGAGATCCATTTATCCCTACCCACGGGATACAACGGAGATACTGCCGGCTGCCAGGGTTTTCTTCTTAAACTGAACTGGTATCTGGCCATGGTCTCCCCAGTACCATCGGACCATGAGAAGAGTTGCGCCCTCGTCTCATGCCTCACCGGGAAAGCCCTGGAGTGGGCCAGCGCTGTGTGTAGAGAGGAGGATGCGGCGTTGGACCATTTTGAGGAGCGCCTCTATCATCTGAGGCACAGGAGTGCACAGGAGTTTGCTCTGGAGTTTAGGACCCTGGTTGTCGGCGCTGTATGGAGCAACAGGGCCCTGATCGACCATTACCGTTGTAGTCTACGCGAGGACGTCCGTCGGGAGCTGGCCTGTAGAGACACCACCCTCACCTTTGACCAGCTGGTGGACATGTCCATCAGGCTGGACAACATGCTGGCTACTCATGGACGTCTAGATCGGGGTCTGGTTGTTCCATCCTCCCGCACCCTCTCTCCCGAACCTATGGAATTGGCAGGGATGGTGCGCAGGGAGACCGGAGGGGGTTCCCGCTGGAGCACCATCTATGGTCACAGAGGGCACACTGCTTGTCGGTGCCGGGTTGGTTCCTCTGGGAATAGAGAAGGCAGGCAGGGCACTCTGGCATCACCCCAGGTGAGTAGGCACCATTCTCATCCAGAGCCCTCTGTTGCACTAATGTTTGTCTCTGTCACTTTTCCTGATTTTCTTTTCCCCCTGCATTCCCAGTATTAGGCGCTAGTAGAGTCAGGCGCGGCTGGGAATTTCCTTAATAAAAGTTTAGCTCATAGTTTAGGGATCCCTATTGTTTCTGTGGATACGCCTTTCCCTATTCATGCCTTAGATAGTCGACCATTAGGGTCAGGGTTTATCAGGGAGGTCACCGCACCATTGTGTATGATAACGCAGGAGGGTCACAAGGAGAAGATTAGTCTTTTCCTTATTGATTCTCCTACGTATTCTGTGGTGCTAGGCCTACCCTGGTTAGCTTGTCATAACCCCACTGTTTATTGGCCACAGAGGGCTCTCACGGGGTGGTCGCGAGAGTGCTCAGGTAGGTGTTCAGGAGTTTCCGTTGGTGCTAATACGGTGGAAAGTCCAGACCAGATCTCCACCGTGCGCATTCCACCCGAATATGCCGATTTGGCTCTCACCTTCTGTAAAAAGAAGGAGACTCAATAACCACCCCATCAACGGGGAGATTGTGCGATAAATCTCCTGGTAGACGCAACACTTCCCAGGAGTCACGTGTATCCCCTGCCGCAAGCAGAGACGGTGGCTATGGAGACATGTCTCTGAATCCCTGCGTCAGGGGTACATTCGGTCATCCACTTCACCCGTCTCCTCGAGTTTATTTTTTGTGAAGAAGAAGGATGGCGGTTTACGCCCGTGCATTGATTATCGAGGTCTCAATAAAATCACAGTGAAATATAGTTAACCGCTACCTCTGATAACTACGGTTATTGAGTCAATGCACGGGGCACGCTTCTTCACAAAATTGGATCTCAGGAGTACGTACGATCTGGTGCGTATTCGGAGGGGTGATGAGTGGAAGATGGCATTTAGCACCACCTCAGGTCATTATGAGTACCTTGTCATGCCATATGGGTTGATGAATGCTCCATCAGTCTTCCAATCATTTGTAGACGAGATCTTCAGGGACCTGCACGGGCAGGGTGTAGTGGTGTATATCGATGATATCCTGATATACTCCGCTACACGCGCCAAGCATGTGTCCCTGGTGCGCAGGGTGCTTGGTCGCCTGTTGGAGCATGATCTATATGTCAAGGCTGAGAAATGCTTGTTCTTCCAACAATCCATCTCCTTCCTAGGGATTGGATTTCCACATCAGGAGTGGAAATGGAGAGCGACCGCATTGCAGCCGTGCGTAATTGGCAGAATCCAACCACAGTAAAGGAGGTGCAGTGTTTTTTAGGGTTTGCCAATTACTACCGGAGGTTTATCCGGGGTTTTGGTCAGGTTGCTGCTCCCATTACCTCACTGCTAAAGGGGGGCCCGGTGCGCTTGCAGTGGTCGGCTGAGGCGAACAGGGCTTTTGGACACCTGAAGACTGTTTACCTCGGTACCTGTGTTGGCTCATTCAGATCCCTCTTTGCCATTAATAGTGGAGGTGGACGCATCCGAAGCTGCTCTTTCAGCGTTCGGGTGCGCCACTGAAGCTTCACCCCTGTGCTTTCTTTTCGAAGAAGCTCAGACCGGCGGAGCGAAACTATGATGTGGGAGACCAGGAGCTGTTAGCTGTCGTAAAAGCCTTGAAGGCGTGGAGGCATTGGCTTGAGGGGGCTAAACACCCTTTTCTCATCTGGACTGACCACCGCAATCTGGAGTACATCCTGGAGGCGAAGAGACTGAATCCTCGCCAGGCAAGGTGGGCCATGTTTTTCACTCGTTTTGTGTTTACTCTTTCTTACGGACCAGGCTCCCAGAACGTTTAGGCAGACTCATTGTCTCGGCTGTATGACACAGAGGGGCGGTCCATGGATCCCACTCCCATACTCCCAGCTTCGTGTTTGGTGGCGCCTGTAGTGTGGGAGCTGGACGCGGACATTGAGCGGGCGTCACGTGCAGAGCCCTCTCCCCCTGAGTGTCCGACTTGAGGGTCGTCTGTATGTTCCGTCTGCTGTCCGCGACCGATTGATCTATTGGGCTCACACGTCACCCTCCTCTGGTCATCCTGGGATAGGTCGGATGATTCGCTGTCTTGATGGGAGGTACTGGTGGCCCACTTTAGCTAAGGATGTGAGGTTTCATGTTTCCTCCTGCTCAGTATGCGCCCAGTGCAAGGCTCCTAGACACCTGCCCAGAGGTAAGCTACAACCTTTACCCGTTCCTCAACGGCCATGGTCGCACCTGTCAGTGGATTTTTTTGACTGATCTTCCACCTTCACAGGGTCGTTGTGGATCGGTTTTCGAAGTCCTGTCGTCTCCTCCCTTTGCCCGGTCTCCTTACGGCCTTACAAACTGCAGAGGCCCTGTTTACACACGTTTTCCGGCACTATGGGGTGCCTGAGGATATAGTGGCTGATCGGGGTCCCCAGTTCACATCAAGGGTCTGGAAGGCGTTCATGGAACGTCTGGGGGTCTCGGTTGGTCTTACCTCAGGTTTTCAACCCGAGAGTAATGGGCAGGTGGAGAGAGTTAACCAGGATGTGGGTAGGTTTCTGCGGTCTTATTGCGAGGACCGGCCGGAGGAGTGAGCGAAGTTCATGCCCTGGGCAGAACTCGCTACGTCACTCCTCCACTAACTTTACTCCCTTTCAATGTGTATTGGGGTATCAGCCAGTTCTGGCTCCTTGGCATCAGAGTCAGACCGAGGCTCGTGCGGTGGACTTTTACTTTTAAACTCGGACAAAACAGAGATGCTTGTTCTAGGTCCCAAGAGACAAAGAGATCTTCTGTTGAATCTGACAATTAATCTTAATGGTTGTACAGTCGTCTCAAATAAAACTGTGAAGGACCTCGGCGTTACTCTGGACCCTGATCTCTCTTTTGAAGAACATATCAAGACAATTTCAAGGACAGTTTTTTTCCATCTACGTAACATTGCAAAAATCAGAAACTTTCTGTCCAAAAATGATGCAGAAAAATTAATCCATGCTTTTGTCACTTCTAGGTTAGACTACTGCAATGCTCTACTTTCCGGCTACCCGGATAAAGCACTAAATAAACTTCAGTTAGTGCTAAATACAGCTGCTAGAATCCTGACTAGAACCAAAAATTTTTATCATATTACTCCAGTGCTAGCCTCTCTACACTGGCTTCCTGTCAAAGCAAGGGCTGATTACAAGGTTTTACTGCTAACTTACAAAGCATTACATGGGCTTGCTCCTACCTATCTCTCTGATTTGGTCCTGCCGTACATACCTACACGTACGCTACGGTCACAAGACGCAGGCCTCCTAATTGTCCCTAGAATTTCTAAGCAAACAGCTGGAGGCAGGGCTTTCTCCTATAGAGCTCAATTGTTATGGAACGGTCTGCCTACCCATGTCAGAGACGCAAACTCGGTCTCAACCTTTAAGTCTTTACTGAAGACTCATCTCTTCAGTGGGTCATATGATTGAGTGTAGTCTGGCCCAGGAGTGGGAAGGTGAACGGAAAGGCTCTGGAGCAACGAACCGCCCTTGCTGTCTCTGCCTGGCCGGTTCCCCTCTTTCCACTGGGATTCTCTGCCTCTAACCCTATTACAGGGGCTGAGTCACTGGCTTGCTGGGGCTCTCTCATGCCGTCCCTGGAAGGGGTGCGTCACCTGAGTGGGTTGATTCACTGATGTGGTCATCCTGTCTGGGTTGGCGCCCCTCCTTGGGTTGTGCCATGGCGGAGATCTTTGTGGGCTATACTCAGCCTTGTCTCAGGATGGTAAGTTGGTGGTTGAAGATATCCCTCTAGTGGTGTGGGGGCTGTGCTTTGGCAAAGTGGGTGGGGTTATATCCTTCCTGTTTGGCCCTGTCTGGGGGTGTCCTCGGATGGGGCCACAGTGTCTCCTGACCCCTCCTGTCTCAGCAAGTGCAAAACATTCTATAACAGGGCAACACACTCCATAATTAAAAGTGCAACACATTCTATAACAGGGCAACACACTCCATAATTAAAAGTGCAACACATTCTATAACAGGGCAACACACCCCATAATTAAAAGTGCAACACATTCTATAACAGGGCAACACACTCCATAATTAAAAGTGCAACACATTCTATAACAGGGCAACACACCCCATAATTAAAAGTGCAACACATTCTATAACAGGGCAACACACTCCATAATTAAAAGTGCAACACATTCTATAACAGGGCAACACACTCCATAATTAAAAGTGCAACACATTCTATAACAGGGCAACACACCCCATAATTAAAAGTGCAACACATTCTATAACAGGGCAACACACTCCATAATTAAAAGGACAACACACTCCATAATTAAAAGTGCAACACATTCTATAACAGGGCAACACACTCCATAATTAAAACTGCAACACATTCTATAAAAGGGCAACACACTCCATAATTAAAAGGACAACACACTCCATAATTAAAAGTGCAACACATTCTATAACAGGGCAACACACTCCATAATTAAAAGGACAACACACTCCATAATTAAAAGTGCAACACATTCTATAACAGGACAACACACTCCATAATTAAAAGTGCAACACATTCTATAACAGGGCAACACACTCCATAATTAAAAGTGCAACACATTCTATAAAAGGGCAACACACTCCATAATTAAAAGTGCAACACATTCTATAACAGGGCAACACACTCCATAATTAAAAGTGCAACACATTCTATAACAGGGCAACACACTCCATAATTAAAAGTGCAACACATTCTATAACAGGGCAACACACTCCATAATTAAAAGTGCAACACATTCTATAAAAGGGCAACACACTCCATAATTAAAAGGACAACACACTCCATAATTAAAAGTGCAACACATTCTATAACAGGGCAACACACTCCATAATTAAAAGGACAACACACTCCATAATTAAAAGTGCAACACATTCTATAACAGGGCAACACACTCCATAATTAAAAGTGCAACACATTCTATAACAGGGCAACACACTCCATAATTAAAAGGACAACACACTCCATAATTAAAAGTGCAACACATTCTATAACAGGGCAACACACTCCATAATTAAAAGTGCAACACATTCTATAACAGGGCAACACACCCCATAATTAAAAGTGCAACACATTCTATAAAAGGGCAACGCACTCCATAATTAAAAGGGCAACACACCCCATAATTAAAAGTGCAACACATTCTATAACAGGGCAACACACCCCATAAGTAAAGGAGCAACACATTCTATAACAGGGCAACACACTCCATAATTAAAGGAGCAACACATTCTATAACAGGGCAACACACTACATAATTAAAGGAGCAACACATTCTATAACAGGGCAACACACTCCATAATTAAAGGAGCAACACATTCTATAACAGGGCAACACACTACGTAATTAAAGGAGCAACAAATTCTATAACAGGGCAACACACCCCATAATCTATGTTACCTGTATTTATGACAAATGTATGATTTTGCTTTGGAGGTTGTGTTGCAATACAACTCGTCTGGAGGACAGTGAGGACAGAGGGACTTACTCGGACAGACATACAGGATGTTTGAACATCTGACACGGCATTCTTTGTTAAGATTTTATTAAATTAGGGAAAGGATACAATGGAGACTGGCACAGAGAAGCTGGGAGGTCCTGGAGCACTACCTGCAGGGTGTAACCTCTCGCTAGGAGCAGGGAGAGGAGTGTGATGACGAGGTCCAACTGTGGACATGTTGGGAGTGGGAGTATGGGGGCATGAGTAGTGTCATGTAGAGGGGTTGTAGGTATACTGTATGTGTGTGTGTGTGTGTGTAGAGCAGCAGCAACAGAGGGAGTTGTGAGGGAGGTGGTGTTGAGTAGAGTTGAACACTGATCCTGCTTTATTGAATGAATCAAGCCCATCTCATCACACGTGAACAAACACACAGAATTACACCAAATCTACTCCGCTTAATCACGTTACACACGCATCTGTTCACACAGCCAGAATACACTTCCGGGGTCACACACAGTACCTAGGTGTCACACACACACACACACACACACACACAGAGTTACACACAACTCATATATAAAAAAATGATACACTCACATACGAAACACACACACACACACACACACACACACACACACACACACACACACACACACACACACACACACACACACACACACACACACACACACACACACACACACACACACACACACACACAGAGTCACACACAACTCATATATAAAAAAATGATACACTCACATACGACACACACACATACACACACACACACCCACCTCCTACCAGGATTGGGGTCAATTCCATCTCATTTAAAGGGGTGAATATGAAGATAGTCCGCATCTGAATCAATGTCATGTTCTGTCTGAGTTGAATGGCTTGAATTAAAGTTTGTGATTGGATGGTCTGTTGTGTTCAACACAAAGATAGGCATCTCATTCCAATATACAGATCCTTTTCAAAAAAGTTTTCTACTTGGCTAAGTTCATGGTCCCCGCTTCTCATTGACATTGAGAGATGTCATAGACATAGGCCCTTTCTTTCACTAACTTTCAAGGCTGCATTTGAATGTTATTTAACCTGTCTAATGAAAAGGCTTTTGTACACAAGTTCAGGTACACAAACATTGAATAGTTGAATAGCTCAATTGTTGTCTGGGCTATTATCATCTATGGTAAGATATAGCATTGGTAGCTGAAGACCGTGAACTCTCTCCCGCCCCTTCTTTTTCTCCCATTCACTCTGAAAGTAAAGCCACACTGAAAGCATTGAGATACATAGAGGTCACCCTCTCAGAGCCCTAGTACCATCTACACACACACACACACACGCGCACGCACGTGTACACACACACACACACACACACACACACACACACACACACACACACACACACTCAAGGGTCACAGATAGTCCCTATACGATTAAAGGCCCAGTGCAGTCAAAAACATGATTTACTGTGTTTTATATATATTTCCACACTTTGAGTTTGGAATAATACTGTGCAATTGGGAAAATTATTGTAATGCCTTTTTAGTGTATAAAATGTCAGACTGTTTTGGTGGGATGGACTTTTGGCCTTTCAATGGTGACATCAACATGCAGTAAAATAGAGAGTTCGAAACCTCTTTGCCAATAACAGCTCGTTTTCATTTTCCCCCCTTCCCACTCTGACCACTCCCAGACAGTCCTAGACAGTCCTAGTACAATTATTGCTTGAGAAATGTCCCTTTGTTAAGAAGCTACAATATTTTACTTTCTTTTTGACCCTTTTAATTGAAAACAATTACAGTAAGTTACTTAACTGTTACCAATTATTTGATATTGATATAAAAATGGCTACATTGGACCTTTAACACAAGCTCCACAATGAGTCTCTAAACACACAACAGGCAGGTTACACACACACACACACACACACACACACACACACCACCCTAGGGCCCTGGGCCCTGAATAACACAAACAGAATAATTAGCTATCCACTAAACAAAGCAAACACTCTGTAATTATGATATAATGTCAGTGCAACAGCTCCCCGGGACCAACGAGTGGCAGTCTCTCTCACACACACACACGCACGCACGCACGCACACGCACGCACACACAGACACTTATACATACATGCAGAAATGCAGTACATACCGACACTTACACAACCCCATCATACACACAAACACCATCCCCTCACACACAAACATACACACACACCCTCCCCTCGTATATATCCCACACACACAATTCCCTCATACTCACATACACATTCCTATACTTTCCCACGTGTGTATGTGTGTGCGTAGCGAATGGCTCTCTATTGATTGAGGCAGACAGTCAGTCCCCACTGGCTGTTGTGTGGTGTTTGTTTGTGTGTCGTTCGTCTTTTTGGGTCCCCTCCTGTCTGCTCTCATGAGGGGATGTCCCTGAACATGACAGGATATGACACGCCAGCAGATGAATCAAAGGACACACACCCACAGACAAACACACACACACTCCTGAGGTTCTGTTGTTCAGCCCAGGCAGCTGGCACTGGGAACACTACATATGTGACCCGTTTCAGGAAACTTAGGCGTATGTCGCCGGTCACTACTTCCCAGGAGAGCCATTTAAAATTGTGCTTAAAAAAAAAAATCAAAATGCTTTTTTTTTGGCAGAAATGCCTTCTCAAGCATGTTACCTTTCATGTGAATTAATAACAAACTTGTATGCCATCTGTAAATGTGAATAAAATTGTTAAATTACGAGCCTAGTTGGTTTGCCACAGAAAAAGGCAGCAACCTAGCCATGATTGGCTGAGATAATGAGTGGGCTGGACATGTCAAGAGATGAGTTCTGATTGGTTTGCCATATAACACGCTTCTCTCTATTGCAGCTGGTCAGTATGTGTAAGTAATCCTGTTTTAACGCGGCTTTAAAAATATATATATTGCGTAGTAGAAAGTGTTGCTCTCCTCTTTCTGGAGGACCGAGTTTTGAAATCAGTGGAATTCGAGTATGATAGCTAAGGAGATGGAGAAAACACCTGTCTACAGATTACATCTTCAAACTAAGGGCAACCATGGCATCCGTGACAGGGAGAAGCGTCCATCCACGATGTATATGGGTAGTCTAGCTAGCTACAATTTCAGATATGTTTCTAATTTTGACAGAAAGTCGTTTTCATTTCAAGTTAAAGTGTACTGTTAGCTAGCTAGCTAACGTTAGCTGGCTGTCTCGCTAGCTAAAGTTAGGTGTATGATCTTATTATTCGTATCTAAGAGCCATTTGCTTTGCTAGTTATAGCCTACTGTTAACTAGCTAACATTGAACCTGGTTAGCTACCTGCAGATTCATGCAGGGTAGTAATGTCATGAGTTGGGATTATGATTCATTGTTTAGCTAACTAGCAAGCTACATGTCTTAACAAAAGACTCCACTATGCAAGTAACCATTTCAATAGAATGTCACTGTGACAACTGTTGACAGACGTATCTGGTAAATTCGCTCTGGCTATCTACTCCGATTTCAGAGCAAAAAGTGTAAAAAATGTAAATTGTTGCCAGCAGCGCAGTTGCAGTCACCAACGCTCTGGATAGCATAAAAACAGCCTAACCAGCTCTGCTAGGACAAGTAAAATGGTCAGTGAGCTGCTCTCTCATTTGTGTCTGGAAGTAGCTAGTAAGCTAGCCAACATTAGCCAGTTGGCTTTGGTGCTTCATTACTGTTAAAGAGATGGGTGGGGCTAAAGCTTAAGAGGGTGTGAACGATACTGAATGTGTGTAGACAAATGAGAGCTCTCCAGTAGGTAACAAAACATTTTGTTAAGCCATTTTCTCAAAAGTGAGGTTACAAGTTCAAACCAGAATTACTTTCCCACTGTTCCTCAAATGCAGTGTATGTTATGCAATTTTGTAGCTCTGTGTTACTGCTTTTATCCAATGTACAAAACACAATTTCAAATTTTGCCACATAAGACCGAATCAAGGCGTATGGACTTTCTTCACTCTACCTCGGTCTCATTACACACACCCACACATGGCATACACGCAGGCATGCTCACACACACACACACAGTCAAACACACACAGACACAAACTCTCTCAAACACACACAGGATGAGAAGTTGACTAATTCCTGTTGACAGAGCGACAGAATAAACAGTGACAAACACTTGTAGTGATACGAGTTGTGACACGACATCCCCATTTTCCTCCCCTGTCCCCCTCTCTCCTCACACGTCAGTTCGTATATCCCTCCAGTCCAGAGCAGTAGATTAAATCAGAGAAGCTAGCAAAGTGGTGTTAAATAACATTAGATCTTAATCACAACTAGGACTGTTGCGATGACCGTATAACCACCACACTGGTGGTCAGGAGTCACTCAGGCATCAATACAAGTGTATTTTGAAATCAAACACTTCATGAGAGCCCATGAGTTCATGTTGCGCAACATTTCTATAGGCTTTGCAATTGTGGGAGAAAACAGAGTGATGGCCTCTACTAAAAAAAGGAGGATCCATTCAGCTCTCTATAGGCTCGGCCTAATTTATTTATTTCTCAACTTTCCTAATATTAAGCACATTGCTTATATTTACAATTGGAGTATAGCCTACCTGGCTGGCATGAAAATAAACCATGTGGAAAAGTGTCCTCAAGTTGCTATTTAAGTGCATAGAAGACATGTATTTTTTCCAACCGCCCCTGTTTTGATACCGGTGCATGATAATGGTCCATTCTAAATCAACACAAATGTCACATATATTATTTAGCATACGTAAAGACAATATTAAATCGAGAATAGTCTGATGGGTGACAATGTTGTTTTCACTTGTGAATGATGCCCAGCATAAGAAACAAAGGTTGTTGTTTTAAACATTTTAGAATCGTAGTCGCACACCTCATGTAGCCCAGCCCATAGGCCTACTTGTGTAGGTTTTAATAAGGTTTGTATCACAAGTAAAGTGGCCCAAAAAAATCTTTAAATTAAGCACATTAATCCGATTTACAAGGGGTGTAGAACTTAATTGCCATATGTAAGAAGCACGTGAGTTTAAAGTTTGGGGAAGATAATTTCCACCATAGAGATGCACCTTTATAATAAAAGCATTACCTGCATAACTGCAATTGCGGTCACTTTTGATAATGGTGTTTTCCGCTAATGGAACATTCGCTCTTATAGCCTACTACCATGTACACATTGCTGTGCTTATAATGTGAAGAAATAACCTAATAGTTTAGCAACATTCTGATCTGTTGCATCAGCCACATGGCATTAAAAAGTTTTTTTGATGTTAGTGGTTGTTTTAATTTGGGATCTCTAGCATCCAGCAACTGTCCCAGACTATGTTTGGAATATTTATTTATCGCACAGAACAGAATAGGTCTGCCTTTATACTATGGGGATAGTAGATTGACATAGGCTAGTGCTTTTGCTGTTCGTTAAGCCTACTCATCTTGCTGGCTGACGAAAAGCAAATGTGGACAGTTCTTCCAATATCTTCAATATGCACCTCGGAATCGGATAAGGATGCGGGCAGTTGCGTCCCCAATGTGTCTGTCTTCACTTGTAGCCTATGAGAAAGACCTGTGATGGATCACGTGATCACGTGATGGAAAACCATGTGAGTCAGAGGCTCTTCGGATTGCGCAGCACACTAAGGGGAAGGGCACAATGCAGCACTCCGGCCTGAAAAAGGCATGGATTTTTTTTAGGGTGCATTACAGCCACAAAGGGGATGCCGCTGTGAAATTTGAGATGCTTGTCAAGTGCTTGTCAAATTGTGAATGGGAGACTATTAAACCATGTGCAGCCAGCACAAAAAAAACAAAGCAGAGCTCATGCCTTCCAAGCAACTTTTTTTCAAATCATCATTGGAGTCTTATCATGCAGCCTTACAATATATTAAAAATCCAAACATATTGTTCAACGTTTGTAGCACAACTGAAGTTACATTAACAACTCTAAATTAAGCATATAAGAATACCTATTTCTTTGTTAACCGTTCAACACAGAATAGCAGCATGTGCGCACTCCCTCAGATCTTTAAGAGAAAATATTTATTTTATTATACTTTGTTCAATTGTATTGTTCATACTATAAAATAATGTAAAATAATGCCACGGAATTATAAGCAAATCTGCTAAATGAACTAGTGTAGCCCACAGCCACTTAGCATAACCACTGCAGGACCAAACATTTGGACAACTCAGAATATGCCATTCTGATCTTCAGAAATGTTCTTTCTTAATATCATGCTTCTTTAGACCGGTCTAAAATGAATCATGGATTTATTGTGAAGGTGTAGGCTATATTATATGGATTTATTAGACTTTTTAAAATGGCTTGTAGGCTGTGTGGAAGCCAGGAGATGCTAAATATGTTGATGTGAATTAACGGTAAATTCCCATGAGACTGACAGTTATTTGCTTGAAAATCACCAGCTGGCGAAATTCCGTGACCGCCACAGCCCTAATCACAACCCATTGTGTTTGCCTTAATGAGTTTTACGCTACCTCCCTTCGTAACGTGGAGACTCTGTGGTGTAAACTACATGATCAGTTGATGTTACTCCTATCTAAATGTTAGGCAGATGGGGTAACCATCTCTGTACACTTTTTATACAGTTGAAGTCTGAAGTTTACATACACCCTAGCCAAATACATTTAAACTCAGTTTTTCACCATTCCTGACATTTAATCCTAGTAAAAATGCCCTGTCTTAGGTCAGTTAGGATCACCACTTTATTTTAAGAATGAGAAATTTCAGAATAATAGTAGAGAGAATGATTTATTTCAGCTTTTATTTCTTTCATCACATTCCCAGTGGGTCAGAAGTTTACATACACTATATTAGTATTTGGTGGCATTGCATTTAAATTGTTTAACTTGGGTCAAACGTTTCAGGTAGCCTTCCACAAGTTTCCTACAATAAGTTGGGTGAATTTTGGTCCATTCCTCCTGATAGAGCTGGTGTAACTGAGTCAGGTTTGTAGGCCTCCTTGCTTGCACACACTTTTTCAGTTATGCCCACACATTTTCTATAGGATTGAGGTCAGGGCTTTGTGATGGCCACTCCAATACCTTGACTTTGTTGTCCTTAAACCATTTTGCCACAACTTTGGAAGTATGCTTGGGGTCATTGTCCATTTGGAAGACCCATTTGCGACCAAGCTTTAACTTCCTGACTGATGTCTTGAGATGTTGCTTCAATATATCCACATAATTTTCCTCCCTGTTTCCTCCAGCATCTTCACAAGGTCCTTTGCTGTTGTTCTGGGATTGATTTGCACTTTTCGCATCTCCTTCCTGAGCGGTATGCCGGCTGCGTGGTCCCATGGTGTTTATACGTGCATACTATTGTTTGTACAGATAAATGTGGTACCTTCAGGCATTTGGAAATTGCTCCCAAGCATGAACCAGACTTGTGGAGGTCTACAATTGTTTTCTGAGGTCTTGGCTGATTTCTTTTGATTTTCCCATGATGTCAAGCAAAGAGGCAGTGAGTTTGAAGGTAGGCCTTGAAATACATCCACAGGAACACCTCCAATGGATTCAAATGATGTCAGAAGCTTCTAAAGCCATGACATCATTTTAGGGAATTTTCCAAGCTGTTTAAAGTCACAGTCAACTTAGTGTATGTAAACTTCTGACCCACTGGAATTGTGATACAATGAATTATAAGTGAAATAATCTGTCTCTAAACAATTGTTGGAAAAATTACTTGTGTCATGTACAAAGTAGATGTCCTAACCGACTTGACAAAACTATAGTTTGTTAACAAGAAATGTGTGGAGTGATTGAAAAACGAGTTTTAATGACTCCAACCTAGGTGTATGTAAACTTCCGACTTCAACTGTGGATTTCACCTGAGAGATATAGTTGTCTATAAACCATTAATGCCCTCCGAAGATCTGAAGCACAAGAAATGTTTAACATATTGCACAAATTGGATTTGTAACACATCACACAAGTTGCTAAATTTGTAACATATAACACAAAATGGATAATGTAGCAGACAAAGAAACAGGGGCCAGTTTTGGCCCCACTGCCCAAACTGACTGGCTGGAATCATGCTAAAGTTTGATAGTGCATCTGTAACTTTAACCATTAAACATGAACCTTAATCTTGTTAATGAAGTGTATTCGTTCAAGAGCACTGTGACAAACACACAAGTCAAACTGGGTTTCCTCTATCTTTCTCTCTGTGGTGTCCCCTCTCTTTCATTTTATCTGGATCCCTCTTCTCTCTATCGCTCTCTCTCTCCCTTTCCCCCCCTTCTTCAAGACCACAGTGACAGTCACTCGGTGATCAGTAGAGTTCTCTGCTGTCCATCACTCTTAATACTCTGCCAGCCTCCTTATCGTTATCACAACCAATTAGCACAACCGCTTCTTTCTCCTTAACGAGAATTAACGAGCCATCTCAATCACACTGTTAATGACCATGAGAAGAGTCCCAATCACACTATCCCAACACGCATCACTGCAGTGCTCTTCACTCCCTGCCCCAGCCCACCAACATAATACCTGATTCAGCAGATTCAGTTAAGGTCAGATGGTTAGATGATGAGTTGAATTCGCTGAATCCTGGTCTGTTAGTGCTGGGATGGATCTAAAACCTGCATACACTGTTGCTTTCCAAGACCACTATTGAATGAACATGGCAGGTAACACAGACAGATCACGTCTTAGCGAACTGAACTCACAGCACCCAACAAGTTACGACCTCTCAGGGGCTTCCTTGAAAATATCGCTCCATGCTGAGAAGACTAACCTTGAATAATGGCAGCTCTATTATAATCTAGGTCCGAATATGACCTTGACTAAACCTGTCTAATCTACACAGTTAAACATTTAACCTTGATTTACTTCTTGCAACCACTCATTCATACACTATGATATTAATGCCTTAGTAATTCCTGAAGGGAGAGAATGGGTAGCTCCTACCAGTTCCTCTCCGCACGCACGCACGCACGCACGCACGCACGCACGCACGCACGCACGCACGCACGCACGCACGCACGCACACACACACACACACACACACACACACACACACACACACACACACACACACACACACACACACACACACACACACACACACACACACACACACACACACACACACACACACACACACACTTCCCACAATGTCCCTGCTCCTCCATGTTCCTAAAAACTCATTTGAGTACGGTCTATGAGAATAGCATAATGCCAGGGCTACCTGACAATGGACACTGAGAGAGGGAAGGAAAGGGGGTAGCATACCAAGCTACAGCAGTCTTGACTTGTATGCACAAATACACACAGAGAAACACACACAGGCACAAATACAAGGGGCAGGCTGCAGTCTGTACATAAAGAAATACAACCACAGATCAGAGTCAGGCCAAATTAAAATGCAGTATATTCTTTGGGTAGAAAGCAGTTACCATAGCTAATCATAAATACAATCCCAACAGACAAGTTGATGAATAGCTGTATCCATAGAATACATTTACTGTAGCTACTGTGGCATCAAGTGTCCTACAGTCTATACAGACATATTAAGAAACACTTTCAATTCACCTTCACCCCCTCATCGTTTCTCTCTGTTCTCTCTCTCTTGTAACTCCTATCTCCTCTATTTTCTCTCCTCTCTCTCTCTTTTCTCTCACTAGTTTCCCTTCTCTCTCCCTTCTCTTTTCTCACTCTCTTTTCAGTCCTCTCCTCTCTTTTCTCTCTTCTTCTCTCTCACGCTCTCACTCGGTTTTCTTCCCTTCTCTCTTTTCTCTCCCTTTCTCTCTCTCTTTTCCCTTCTCTATTAGTCAGTCACTTCCCCCTCACACCTCACTCTTTAACATGTCTATGCACACAATGCTGTCATTATGTCCATCTCTATTTAGGTCATCTCCTGTTCCTCTACATCGGCTGATGTAAAAAGGGCTTTAGAAATACATTTGATTGAATATGATTGTATTAGCAGAGATTGTACAGGCCTTATAGACAGAGGGAATATCACTCAATAATAGGCCTTAGTCGTAGAACAAAGTCACAATAGCTGATCATAACTACAGTCCCTGTATACAGTTTTATATACAGGGTTGAGGGACAGTTGTATGTGGTATGAGCCATAGAACACAGTCATATTACCGCAGGTCAGAGTAGGCCAATGTTCAATGTCAATATGTCTATGTGAGGTGTATAAGATTTCACTACAAGGCCAAAAGTAGGTGGACACCCCTTCAAATGAGTGGATTCGGCTATTTCAGCCACACCCGTTGCTGACAGGTATATAAAATCAAGCACAAAGCCATGAAATCTCCATAGACAAACATTGACATTAGAATGGCCTTACTGAAGAGCTCAGTGACTTCCAATGTGGCACCGTCATAGGATGCCCCTTTCCAACAAGTCAGTTCGTCAAATGTCTGCCCCGCTAGAGCTGCCCCGGTCAACTGTAAGTGCTGTTATTGTGAAGTGGAAACGTCTAGGAGCAACAATGGCTCAGCCGCAAAGTGGTAGGACACAAAAGCTCACGGAACGGGAACGCTGAGGGCTGAAGTGCGTATTGCGCATAAATCGTCGGTCCTTGGTTACAACACTCACTACCGAATTCCAAACTGCCTCCGGAAGCAACGTCAGCACAAGAACTGTTCGTCAGGAGCTTCATGAAATGAGTTTCCATGGCCGAGCAGCCGCACACAAGCCTAAGATCACCATGGGCAATGCCAAGCGTCGGCTGGAGTGGTGTACCCTGGAACAGTGGAAACACATTCTCTGGAGTAATGAATCACACTTCACCATCTGGCAGACAAATCTGGGTTTGGCGGATGCCAAGAGAACGCTACCTGCCCCAATGCATAGTGCCAACTGCAAAGTTTGGTGGAGGAGGAATAATTGTCTGAGGCTGTTTTTCATGGTTTGGGCTAGGCCCCTTAGTTCCTGTCAAGGGAAATCTTAACACTAAAGCGTACAATGACATTCTAGACGATTCTGTGCTTCCAACTTTGTGGCAACAGTTTGGGGAAGGCCCTTTCCTGTTTCAGCATGACAATGCCCCCATGCACAAAGCAAGGTCCATACAGAAATGGTTTGTCGAGATTGGTGTGAAGAACTTAACTGGCCTGTACATAGCCCTGACCTCAACCCCATAGAACACCTTTGGGATGAATTGGAACGTCTACTGTGAGCCAGTCCTAATGCCCAACATCAGTGCCCAACCTCGCTAATGCTCTTGTGGCTGAATGGAAGCAGGTCCCTACAGAAATGTTCCAACATCTAGTGGAAAGCCTTCCCAGAAGAGTGGAGGCTGTTATAGCTGCAAATGCGCATGATTTTGGAATGAGATGTTCGACGAGCAGCTGTCCACATACTTTTGGTCATGTAGTGTATCCATTCTTAGAGAGGCATTGTGTGTCCAAGACCCTTTCAGAGAAGCATTTGTGTACAACCTTTATTGTAAGATAATAATTTGTGTGTCCAGCTATATGCTCTGCCCATGCTTTACATTATCAACAATAATAAATAGACACCACTTTCCATGCCCCTTTAATAAAGTGCTCAGTGCCACACACACACACACACACACACACACACACACACACACGCACACACGCACACACGCACACACGCACACACACACACTAATCCTTGCAATCCATCAGGTATGGTGTGGAATGGCCAGCATGGCGTGCCTCGGGGGTGGACCATGAAGAGAGGAGAAGCATGTTTGCCAAAAAAGGAGAAGAGGAAAACCCTCTTTTCCACTCCTCGTCTGACATCCCTCACATAACATGCTTTACTTGATCCCTTTGCAGCAGAACAGCAGCGGTAAAGGAGGCTAAGTGGTCGGGACATATAATAGCATTCTAAACACAGAACCACAACGCTCTGCCACTCTGTCCACAGACACACAGCGGCATATCACAGACACACAGCCAGAGCCAGAGCACTATGTCCACAGACACACAGCGGCATATCACAGACACACAGCCAGAGCCAGAGCACTCTGTCCACAGACAGGGGCCAACACAGCTGTATTGAGCCTCCTATACAGCACTGAGGACTAGCAGCAAACAAACAGTATAGATCTCTATACAAATATTTCCTTTCCTCTCACAGGCTCTCTCTTAATCCCTAGCTTTCTTTCTGTCTTTCTCTCTCTTCCTCTATTTCTCTCTTAAGTGAAGGAGGGGGGGGGGGGGGGCAGAATAAAAGGGACAGTCAGGTCACCACAGCTCTACTCCATCAATTTTAATTATGTCTATGTGACCTCGTCAATACGGTCTGAGAAAGACCACAAATGGAAAAAGAATGAAGAAAAAGTATTGATTGTTGTGTCAGAGCCGGTTAAAGGGAGGAGATCTGAGGAGTGAGAGGGGCTGTGTCAGTGGACAGCAGAGCCGGTTAAAGGGAGGAGATCTGAGGAGTGAGAGGGGCTGTGTCAGTGGACAGCAGAGCCGGTTTAAAGGAAGGAGATCTGAGGAGTGAGAGGGGCTGTGTCAGTGGAGAGCAGAGCCGGTTTAAAGAGAGGAGATCTGAGGAGTGAGAGGGGCTGTGTCAGTGGACAGCAGAGCCAGTTTAAAGGAAGGAGATCTGAGGAGTGAGAGGGGCTGTGTCAGTGGACAGCAGAGCCGGTTAAAGAGAGGAGATCTGAGGAGTGAGAGGGGCTGTGTCAGTGGACAGCAGAGCCGGTTAAAGAGAGGAGATCTGAGGAGTGAGAGGGGCTGTGTCAGTGGACAGCAGAGCCAGTTTAAAGGAAGGAGATCTGAGGAGTGAGAGGGGCTGTGTCAGTGGACAGCAGAGCCGGTTTAAGAGAGGAGATTTGAGGAGTGAGAGGGGCTGTGTCAGTGGACAGCAGAGCCGGTTTAAAGAGAGGAGATCTGAGGAGTGAGAGGGGCTGTGTCAGTGGACAGCAGAGCCGGTTTAAAGGAAGGAGATCTGAGGAGTGAGAGGGGCTGTGTCAGTGGACAGCAGAGCCGGTTTAAAGGAAGGAGATCTGAGGAGTGAGAGGGGCTGTGTCAGTGGACAGCAGAGCCGGTTAAAGAGAGGAGATCTGAGGAGTGAGAGGGGCTGTGTCAGTGGACAGCAGAGCCGGTTTAAAGGAAGGAGATCTGAGGAGTGAGAGGGGCTGTGTCAGTGGACAGCAGAGCCGGGAGGGATGACATTATGAAGACGCACCTGAATGACTGTCTGACTGAGTCGATAATACTTTTATTCAAAGACATATGGATATTATTGGAGTCTGGGTTCTTCCCTCCTGTTTAGGGGGCCCGGGCTCCTCCCCCAGATCCTTTTTATATTTGTTAGAATTATTTGTACATATTGGACCATGCATTTAGCCTATGCTATTATCAATAAGCATTGTCACCTGAAGCCCAACAGATGAAGCATAGAGGTAATAAATATATTGGCTGCATTTACCCTTTTGACCTAATCATTAGTAGCCCTGCATTGGGTCAGATACCCATGATTCCCCGTGCGAAGACATAAGGCTACCAGCCACGCATTGAGAGTGTGTGGAGACGGGAACCTTATTTGTGTGGTGCTAAAACATTCTAACTTGCCCATGCACGGACCTTGTGTTCCCTCTCCCCATGTGAGAATACGACACCTTACCAAGTTGACTTTCCCTGGATAGCCTGGCACACGCGAAAATGACAAATGGAGGCCTAACCAGAGAAATACATAGAAAGGTTATGCTGTGAGACGAGGTAAAGGAGAGTGAAGGAGCCAGTTAGCATGAGAGCGAGTGACTTAGTGAGTGACTGAGTGAGTGACTGATTGAGTTAGAGAGAGTATGAGCCAGGGCATTAGAGTGAGTGAATTAGAGGGACAGAGTGAGAGAGAAAGTATGAGTGAGTGTTTGAACGTGTGAGTGCGTGAATGTGTCTCCCATCTAGGTATAGAGACAAAAGCATCACTGCTTTGCTTCACTGACTCCAGGTCAGTCACACGTTAGACAGCAGAGGTGACTGGCTACAGCAAGTGGCGTTACACACACTCCTTCTATTCCACTGAGCAACCAGAACAGCAACACCACACAGAGACAAACAACAGCCCTGTCATGTATGTACACACACACACACACACACACACACACACACACACACACACACACACACACACATACGTGAGCACACACACAAATAGCGCAATGCACATAGTCAGCACTACTTTGATTTCACACACATTGAGTGTGTGCGCGCATGTTTATGCATTGGGATGTTATGTTTGAGATATGACACTGTCGTTGGACACCAGATTGATGTGTCATGAATCTGGGGGGGGGGGGGTGAGGAAGGGGGAAAGAGATGGACACTCAGTTTATGAGGAAAGGGCATAATTTAAAGAGGCAGCTGCATCCACTCAACCACTGAAGAAGATGAACACACACACACACACACACACACACACTTGTGTTTGGAGGGAATTGGATAAAGAGCAGGGGGACTGGCTGTAGAATCAATGGAGATGGTGGAAGCTGGTAGTAGGATAGAGGGAGGGAGAAAAAAAGATGGATGGAGGGAGAAGGGCAGTGGGCAAAGGAGTGAAACAAGCTCAACTGTGGCTTCTAAATTTGGAGTGTCTGAGTGGGACAGAGAGATGGTAGTGTGGTGGTGGTAGACAGAGAGATGGTAGTGTGGTGGTGGTAGACAGAGAGATGGTAGTGTGGTGGTAGACAGAGAGATGGTAGTGTGGTGGTGGTAGACAGAGAGATGGTAGTGTGGTGGTGGTAGACAGAGAGATGGTAGTGTGGTGGTAGACAGAGAGATGGTAGTGTGGTGTTAGACAGAGAGATGGTAGTGTGGTGGTAGACAGAGAGATGGTAGTGTGGTGGTAGACAGAGAGATGGTAGTGTGGTGGTGGTAGACAGAGAGATGGTAGTGTGGTGGTAGACAGAGAGATGGTAGTGTGGTGGTGGTAGACAGAGAGATGGTAGTGTGGTGGTAGACAGAGAGATGGTAGTGTGGTGGTGGTAGACAGAGAGTTGGTAGTGTGGTGGTAGACAGAGAGATGGTAGTGTGGTGGTAGACAGAGAGATGGTAGTGTGGTGGTGGTAGACAGAGAGATGGTAGTGTGGCGGTGGACAGAGAGATGGTAGTGTGGTGGTGGTAGTCAGAGAGATGGTAGTGTGGTGGTAGACAGAGAGATGGTAGTGTGGTGGTGGTAGACAGAGAGATGGTAGTGTGGCGGTGGACAGAGAGATGGTAGTGTGGTGGTAGACAGAGAGATGGTAGTGTGGTGGTAGACAGAGAGATGGTAGTGTGGTGGTAGACAGAGAGATGGTAGTGTGGTGGTGGTAGACAGAGAGATGGTAGTGTGGTGGTGGTAGACAGAGAGATGGTAGTGTGGTGGTAGACAGAGAGATGGTAGTGTGGTGTTAGACAGAGAGATGGTAGTGTGGTGGTAGACAGAGAGATGGTAGTGTGGTGGTAGACAGAGATGGTAGTGTGGTGGTGGTAGACAGAGAGATGGTAGTGTGGTGGTAGACAGAGAGATGGTAGTGTGGTTGTGGTAGACAGAGAGATGGTAGTGTGGTGGTGGTAGACAGAGAGATGGTAGTGTGGTGGTAGACAGAGAGATGGTAGTGTGGTGGTAGACAGAGAGATGGTAGTGTGGTGGTGGTAGACAGAGAGATGGTAGTGTGGTGGTAGACAGAGAGATGGTAGTGTGGTGGTGGTGGACAGAGAGATGGTAGTGTGGTGGTAGACAGAGAGATGGTAGTGTGGTGGTGGTAGACAGAGAGATGGTAGTGTGGTGGTAGACAGAGAGATGGTAGTGTGGTGGTGGTAGACAGAGAGATGGTAGTGTGGTGGTGGTAGACAGAGAGATGGTAGTGTGGTGGTGGTAGACAGAGAGATGGTAGTGTGGTGGTGGTAGACAGAGAGATGGTAGTGTGGTGGTAGACAGAGAGATGGTAGTGTGGTGGTAGACAGAGAGATGGTAGTGTGGTGGTGGTAGACAGAGAGATGGTAGTGTGGTGGTAGACAGAGAGATGGTAGTGTGGTGGTAGACAGAGAGATGGTAGTGTGGTGGTGGTAGACAGAGAGATGGTAGTGTGGTGGTGGTAGACAGAGAGATGGTAGTGTGGTGGTAGACAGAGAGATGGTAGTGTGGTGGTGGTAGACAGAGAGATGGTAGTGTGGTGGTGGTAGACAGAGAGATGGTAGTGTGGTGGTGGTAGACAGAGAGATGGTAGTGTGGTGGTAGACAGAGAGATGGTAGTGTGGTGGTGGTAGACAGAGAGATGGTAGTGTGGCGGTGGACAGAGAGATGGTAGTGTGGTGGTGGTAGACAGAGAGATGGTAGTGTGGTGGTAGACAGAGAGATGGTAGTGTGGTGGTGGTAGACAGAGAGATGGTAGTGTGGTGGTGGTAGACAGAGAAATGGTAGTGTGGTGGTGGTAGACAGAGAGATGGTAGTGTGGTGGTGGTAGACAGAGAGATGGTAGTGTGGTGGTGGTAGACAGAGAGATGGTAGTGTGGTGGTGGTAGACAGAGCGATGGTAGTGTGGTGGTAGACAGAGAGATGGTAGTGTGGTGGTGGTAGACAGAGATATGGTAGTGTGGTGGTGGTAGACAGAGAGATGGTAGTGTGGTGGTGGTAGACAGAGAGATGGTAGTGTGGTGGTAGACAGAGAGATGGTAGTGTGGTGGTGGTAGACAGAGAGATGGTAGTGTGGTGGTGGTAGACAGAGAAATGGTAGTGTGGTGGTGGTAGACAGAGAGATGGTAGTGTGGTGGTGGTAGACAGAGAGATGGTAGTGTGGTGGTGGTAGACAGAGAGATGGTAGTGTGGTGGTGGTAGACAGAGAGATGGTAGTGTGGTGGTGGTAGACAGAGAGATGGTAGTGTGGTGGTGGACAGAGAGATGGTAGTGTGGTGGTGGTAGACAGAGAGATGGTAGTGTGGTGGTGGTAGACAGAGAGATGGTAGTGTGGTGGTGGTAGACAGAGAGATGGTAGTGTGGTGGTGGTAGACAGAGAGATGGTAGTGTGGCGGTGGACAGAGAGATGGTAGTGTGGTGGTGGTGGACAGAGAGATGGTAGTGTGGTGGTGGTAGACAGAGAGATGGTAGTGTGGCGGTGGACAGAGAGATGGTAGTGTGGTGGTGGTAGACAGAGAGATGGTAGTGTGGTGGTAGACAGAGAGATGGTAGTGTGGTGGTGGTGGACAGAGAGATGGTAGTGTGGTGGTAGACAGAGCGATGGTAGTGTGGTGGTGGTAGACAGAGAGATGGTAGTGTGGTGGTAGACAGAGAGATGGTAGTGTGGTGGTGGTAGACAGAGAGATGGTAGTGTGGTGGTGGTAGACAGAGAGATGGTAGTGTGGTGGTGGTAGACAGAGAGATGGTAGTGTGGTGGTGGTAGACAGAGAGATGGTAGTGTGGTGGTAGACAGAGAGATGGTAGTGTGGTGGTGGTAGACAGAGAGATGGTAGTGTGGCGGTGGACAGAGAGATGGTAGTGTGGTGGTGGTGGACAGAGAGATGGTAGTGTGGTGGTGGTAGACAGAGAGATGGTAGTGTGGCGGTGGACAGAGAGATGGTAGTGTGGTGGTGGTAGACAGAGAGATGGTAGTGTGGTGGTAGACAGAGAGATGGTAGTGTGGTGGTGGTGGACAGAGAGATGGTAGTGTGGTGGTAGACAGAGAGATGGTAGTGTGGTGGTGGTAGACAGAGAGATGGTAGTGTGGTGGTAGACAGAGAGATGGTAGTGTGGTGGTGGTAGACAGAGAGATGGTAGTGTGGTGGTGGTAGACAGAGAGATGGTAGTGTGGTGGTGGTAGACAGAGAGATGGTAGTGTGGTGGTGGTAGACAGAGAGATGGTAGTGTGGTGGTAGACAGAGAGATGGTAGTGTGGTGGTAGACAGAGAGATGGTAGTGTGGTGGTGGTAGACAGAGAGATGGTAGTGTGGTGGTAGACAGAGAGATGGTAGTGTGGTGGTAGACAGAGAGATGGTAGTGTGGTGGTGGTAGACAGAGAGATGGTAGTGTGGTGGTGGTAGACAGAGAGATGGTAGTGTGGTGGTAGACAGAGAGATGGTAGTGTGGTGGTGGTAGACAGAGAGATGGTAGTGTGGTGGTGGTAGACAGAGAGATGGTAGTGTGGTGGTGGTAGACAGAGAGATGGTAGTGTGGTGGTAGACAGAGAGATGGTAGTGTGGTGGTGGTAGACAGAGAGATGGTAGTGTGGCGGTGGACAGAGAGATGGTAGTGTGGTGGTGGTAGACAGAGAGATGGTAGTGTGGTGGTAGACAGAGAGATGGTAGTGTGGTGGTGGTAGACAGAGAGATGGTAGTGTGGTGGTGGTAGACAGAGAAATGGTAGTGTGGTGGTGGTAGACAGAGAGATGGTAGTGTGGTGGTGGTAGACAGAGAGATGGTAGTGTGGTGGTGGTAGACAGAGCGATGGTAGTGTGGTGGTAGACAGAGAGATGGTAGTGTGGTGGTGGTAGACAGAGATATGGTAGTGTGGTGGTGGTAGACAGAGAGATGGTAGTGTGGTGGTGGTAGACAGAGAGATGGTAGTGTGGTGGTAGACAGAGAGATGGTAGTGTGGTGGTGGTAGACAGAGAGATGGTAGTGTGGTGGTGGTAGACAGAGAAATGGTAGTGTGGTGGTGGTAGACAGAGAGATGGTAGTGTGGTGGTGGTAGACAGAGAGATGGTAGTGTGGTGGTGGTAGACAGAGATGGTAGTGTGGTGGTGGTAGACAGAGAGATGGTAGTGTGGTGGTGGTAGACAGAGAGATGGTAGTGTGGTGGTGGACAGAGAGATGGTAGTGTGGTGGTGGTAGACAGAGAGATGGTAGTGTGGTGGTGGTAGACAGAGAGATGGTAGTGTGGTGGTGGTAGACAGAGAGATGGTAGTGTGGTGGTGGTAGACAGAGAGATGGTAGTGTGGCGGTGGACAGAGAGATGGTAGTGTGGTGGTGGTGGACAGAGAGATGGTAGTGTGGTGGTGGTAGACAGAGAGATGGTAGTGTGGCGGTGGACAGAGAGATGGTAGTGTGGTGGTGGTAGACAGAGAGATGGTAGTGTGGCGGTGGACAGAGAGATGGTACTGTGGTGGTAGACAGAGAGATGGTAGTGTGGTGGTAGACAGAGAGATGGTAGTGTGGTGGTGGTAGACAGAGAGATGGTAGTGTGGTGGTGGTAGACAGAGAGATGGTAGTGTGGTGGTGGTAGACAGAGAGATGGTAGTGTGGTGGTGGTAGACAGAGAGATGGTAGTGTGGTGGTGGTAGACAGAGAGATGGTAGTGTGGTGGTGGTAGACAGAGAGATGGTAGTGTGGTGGTAGACAGAGAGATGGTAGTGTGGTGGTGGTAGACAGAGAGATGGTAGTGTGGTGGTGGTAGACAGAGAGATGGTAGTGTGGTGGTGGTAGACAGAGAGATGGTAGTGTGGTGGTGGTAGACAGAGAGATGGTAGTGTGGTGGTGGTAGACAGAGAGATGGTAGTGTGGTGGTAGACAGAGAGATGGTAGTGTGGTGGTAGACAGAGATGGTAGTGTGGTGGTAAACAGAGAGATGGTAGTGTGGCGGTGGACAGAGAGATGGTAGTGTGGTGGTAGACAGAGAGATGGTAGTGTGGTGGTAGACAGAGAGATGGTAGTGTGGTGGTAGACAGAGAGATGGTAGTGTGGTGGTGGTAGACAGAGAGATGGTAGTGTGGTGGTGGTGGACAGAGAGATGGTAGTGTGGCGGTGGACAGAGAGATGGTAGTGTGGTGGTAGACAGAGAGATGGTAGTGTGGTGGTAGACAGAGAGATGGTAGTGTGGTGGTGGTAGACAGAGAGATGGTAGTGTGCTGGTGGTAGACAGAGAGATGGTAGTGTGGTGGTAGACAGAGAGATGGTAGTGTGGCGGTGGACAGAGAGATGGTAGTGTGGTGGTGGTAGACAGAGAGATGGTAGTGTGGTGGACGTAGACAGAGAGATGGTAGTGTGGTGGTGGACAGAGAGATGGTAGTGTGGTGGTAGACAGAGAGATGGTAGTGTGGTGGTGGTAGACAGAGAGATGGTAGTGTGGTGGTAGACAGAGAGATGGTAGTGTGGTGGTAGACAGAGAGATGGTAGTGTGGTGGTGGTAGACAGAGAGATGGTAGTGTGGTGGTAGACAGAGAGATGGTAGTGTGGTGGTAGACAGAGAGATGGTAGTGTGGTGGTAAACAGAGAGATGCTATTGTGGCGGTGGACAGAGAGATGGTAGTGTGGTGGTAGACAGAGAGATGGTAGTGTGGTGGTGGTGGACAGAGAGATGGTAGTGTGGTGGTGGTAGACAGAGAGATGGTAGTGTGGTGGTAGACAGAGAGATGGTAGTGTGGTGGTAGACAGAGAGATGGTAGTGTGGTGGTAGACAGAGAGATGGTAGTGTGGCGGTGGACAGAGAGATGGTAGTGTGGTGGTAGACAGAGAGATGGTAGTGTGGTGGTAGACAGAGAGATGGTAGTGTGGTGGTAGACAGAGAGATGGTAGTGTGGTGGTGGTAGACAGAGAGATGGTAGTGTGGTGGTAGACAGAGAGATGGTAGTGTGGTGGTGGTAGACAGAGAGATGGTAGTGTGGCGGTGGACAGAGAGATGGTAGTGTGGTGGTGGTAGACAGAGAGATGGTAGTGTGGTGGTGGACAGAGAGATGGTAGTGTGGTGGTAGACAGAGAGATGGTAGTGTGGTGGTGGTAGACAGAGAGATGGTAGTGTGGTGGTGGTAGACAGAGAGATGGTAGTGTGGCGGTGGACAGAGAGATGGTAGTGTGGTGGTGGACAGAGAGATGGTAGTGTGGAGGTAGAGACAGAGATGGTAGTGTTGTGGTGGACAGAGAGATGGTAGTGTGGTGGTGGTAGACAGAGAGATGGTAGTGTGGCGGTGGACAGAGAGATGGTAGTGTGGCGGTGGACAGAGAGATGGTAGTGTGGTGGTAGACAGAGAGATGGTAGTGTGGTGGTAGACAGAGAGATGGTAGTGTGGTGGTGGTAGACAGAGAGATGGTAGTGTGCTGGTGGTAGACAGAGAGATGGTAGTGTGGTGGTAGACAGAGAGATGGTAGTGTGGCGGTGGACAGAGAGATGGTAGTGTGGTGGTGGTAGACAGAGAGATGGTAGTGTGGTGGACGTAGACAGAGAGATGGTAGTGTGGTGGTGGACAGAGAGATGGTAGTGTGGTGGTAGACAGAGAGATGGTAGTGTGGTGGTGGTAGACAGAGAGATGGTAGTGTGGTGGTAGACAGAGAGATGGTAGTGTGGTGGTAGACAGAGAGATGGTAGTGTGGTGGTGGTAGACAGAGAGATGGTAGTGTGGTGGTAGACAGAGAGATGGTAGTGTGGTGGTAGACAGAGAGATGGTAGTGTGGTGGTAAACAGAGAGATGCTATTGTGGCGGTGGACAGAGAGATGGTAGTGTGGTGGTAGACAGAGAGATGGTAGTGTGGTGGTAGACAGAGAGATGGTAGTGTGGCGGTGGACAGAGAGATGGTAGTGTGGTGGTAGACAGAGAGATGGTAGTGTGGTGGTAGACAGAGAGATGGTAGTGTGGTGGTAGACAGAGAGATGGTAGTGTGGTGGTGGTAGACAGAGAGATGGTAGTGTGGTGGTAGACAGAGAGATGGTAGTGTGGTGGTGGTAGACAGAGAGATGGTAGTGTGGCGGTGGACAGAGAGATGGTAGTGTGGTGGTGGTAGACAGAGAGATGGTAGTGTGGTGGTGGACAGAGAGATGGTAGTGTGGTGGTAGACAGAGAGATGGTAGTGTGGTGGTGGTAGACAGAGAGATGGTAGTGTGGTGGTGGTAGACAGAGAGATGGTAGTGTGGCGGTGGACAGAGAGATGGTAGTGTGGTGGTGGACAGAGAGATGGTAGTGTGGAGGTAGAGACAGAGATGGTAGTGTTGTGGTGGACAGAGAGATGGTAGTGTGGTGGTGGTAGACAGAGAGATGGTAGTGTGGTGGTGGACAGAGAGATGGTAGTGTGGTGGTGGTAGACAGAGAGATGGTAGTGTGGTGGTGGTAGACAGAGAGATGGTAGTGTGGTGGACGTAGACAGAGAGATGGTAGTGTGGTGGTGGATAGAGAGATGGTAGTGTGGTGGTGGTAGACAGAGAGATGGTAGTGTGGTGGTGGTAGACAGAGAGATGGTAGTGTGGTGGTGGTAGACAGAGAGATGGTAGTGTGGCGGTGGACAGAGAGATGGTAGTGTGGTGGTGGACAGAGAGATGGTAGTGTGGAGGTAGAGACAGAGATGGTAATGTTGTGGTGGACAGAGAGATGGTAGTGTGGTGGTGGACAGAGAGATGGTAGTGTGGAGGTAGATACAGAGATGGTAGTGTTGTGGTGGACAGAGAGATGGTAGTGTGGTGGTGGTAGACAGAGAGATGGTAGTGTGGAGGTAGAGACAGAGATGGTAGTGTGGTGGTGGACAGAGAGATGGTAGTGTGGAGGTAGAGACAGAGATGGTAGTGTGGTGGTAGACAGAGAGATGGTAGTGTGGCGGTGGACAGAGAGATGGTAGTGTGGTGGTGGACAGAGAGATGGTAGTGTGGAGGTAGAGACAGAGATGGTAGTGTGGTGGTAGACAGAGAGATGGTAGTGTGGTGGTAGACAGAGAGATGGTAGTGTGGTGGTGGTAGACAGAGAGATGGTAGTGTGGTGGTAGACAGAGAGATGGTAGTGTGGTGGTAGACAGAGAGATGGTAGTGTGGTGGTGGTAGACAGAGAGATGGTAGTGTGGTGGTGGTAGACAGAGAGATGGTAGTGTGGTGGTAGACAGAGATATGGTAGTGTGGTGGTGGTAGACAGAGAGATGGTAGTGTGGTGGTGGTAGACAGAGAGATGGTAGTGTGGTGGTGGTAGACAGAGAGATGGTAGTGTGGTGGTAGACAGAGAGATGGTAGTGTGGTGGTGGTAGACAGAGAGATGGTAGTGTGGCGGTGGACAGAGAGATGGTAGTGTGGTGGTGGTAGACAGAGAGATGGTAGTGTGGTGGTAGACAGAGAGATGGTAGTGTGGTGGTGGTAGACAGAGAGATGGTAGTGTGGTGGTGGTAGACAGAGAAATGGTAGTGTGGTGGTGGTAGACAGAGAGATGGTAGTGTGGTGGTGGTAGACAGAGAGATGGTAGTGTGGTGGTGGTAGACAGAGAGATGGTAGTGTGGTGGTGGTAGACAGAGCGATGGTAGTGTGGTGGTAGACAGAGAGATGGTAGTGTGGTGGTGGTAGACAGAGATATGGTAGTGTGGTGGTGGTAGACAGAGAGATGGTAGTGTGGTGGTGGTAGACAGAGAGATGGTAGTGTGGTGGTAGACAGAGAGATGGTAGTGTGGTGGTGGTAGACAGAGAGATGGTAGTGTGGTGGTGGTAGACAGAGAAATGGTAGTGTGGTGGTGGTAGACAGAGAGATGGTAGTGTGGTGGTGGTAGACAGAGAGATGGTAGTGTGGTGGTGGTAGACAGAGATGGTAGTGTGGTGGTGGTAGACAGAGAGATGGTAGTGTGGTGGTGGTAGACAGAGAGATGGTAGTGTGGTGGTGGACAGAGAGATGGTAGTGTGGTGGTGGTAGACAGAGAGATGGTAGTGTGGTGGTGGTAGACAGAGAGATGGTAGTGTGGTGGTGGTAGACAGAGAGATGGTAGTGTGGTGGTGGTAGACAGAGAGATGGTAGTGTGGCGGTGGACAGAGAGATGGTAGTGTGGTGGTGGTGGACAGAGAGATGGTAGTGTGGTGGTGGTAGACAGAGAGATGGTAGTGTGGCGGTGGACAGAGAGATGGTAGTGTGGTGGTGGTAGACAGAGAGATGGTAGTGTGGCGGTGGACAGAGAGATGGTACTGTGGTGGTAGACAGAGAGATGGTAGTGTGGTGGTAGACAGAGAGATGGTAGTGTGGTGGTGGTAGACAGAGAGATGGTAGTGTGGTGGTGGTAGACAGAGAGATGGTAGTGTGGTGGTGGTAGACAGAGAGATGGTAGTGTGGTGGTGGTAGACAGAGAGATGGTAGTGTGGTGGTGGTAGACAGAGAGATGGTAGTGTGGTGGTGGTAGACAGAGAGATGGTAGTGTGGTGGTAGACAGAGAGATGGTAGTGTGGTGGTGGTAGACAGAGAGATGGTAGTGTGGTGGTGGTAGACAGAGAGATGGTAGTGTGGTGGTGGTAGACAGAGAGATGGTAGTGTGGTGGTGGTAGACAGAGAGATGGTAGTGTGGTGGTGGTAGACAGAGAGATGGTAGTGTGGTGGTAGACAGAGAGATGGTAGTGTGGTGGTAGACAGAGATGGTAGTGTGGTGGTAAACAGAGAGATGGTAGTGTGGCGGTGGACAGAGAGATGGTAGTGTGGTGGTAGACAGAGAGATGGTAGTGTGGTGGTAGACAGAGAGATGGTAGTGTGGTGGTAGACAGAGAGATGGTAGTGTGGTGGTGGTAGACAGAGAGATGGTAGTGTGGTGGTGGTGGACAGAGAGATGGTAGTGTGGCGGTGGACAGAGAGATGGTAGTGTGGTGGTAGACAGAGAGATGGTAGTGTGGTGGTAGACAGAGAGATGGTAGTGTGGTGGTGGTAGACAGAGAGATGGTAGTGTGCTGGTGGTAGACAGAGAGATGGTAGTGTGGTGGTAGACAGAGAGATGGTAGTGTGGCGGTGGACAGAGAGATGGTAGTGTGGTGGTGGTAGACAGAGAGATGGTAGTGTGGTGGACGTAGACAGAGAGATGGTAGTGTGGTGGTGGACAGAGAGATGGTAGTGTGGTGGTAGACAGAGAGATGGTAGTGTGGTGGTGGTAGACAGAGAGATGGTAGTGTGGTGGTAGACAGAGAGATGGTAGTGTGGTGGTAGACAGAGAGAAGGTAGTGTGGTGGTGGTAGACAGAGAGATGGTAGTGTGGTGGTAGACAGAGAGATGGTAGTGTGGTGGTAGACAGAGAGATGGTAGTGTGGTGGTAAACAGAGAGATGCTATTGTGGCGGTGGACAGAGAGATGGTAGTGTGGTGGTAGACAGAGAGATGGTAGTGTGGTGGTGGTGGACAGAGAGATGGTAGTGTGGTGGTGGTAGACAGAGAGATGGTAGTGTGGTGGTAGACAGAGAGATGGTAGTGTGGTGGTAGACAGAGAGATGGTAGTGTGGTGGTAGACAGAGAGATGGTAGTGTGGCGGTGGACAGAGAGATGGTAGTGTGGTGGTAGACAGAGAGATGGTAGTGTGGTGGTAGACAGAGAGATGGTAGTGTGGTGGTAGACAGAGAGATGGTAGTGTGGTGGTGGTAGACAGAGAGATGGTAGTGTGGTGGTAGACAGAGAGATGGTAGTGTGGTGGTGGTAGACAGAGAGATGGTAGTGTGGCGGTGGACAGAGAGATGGTAGTGTGGTGGTGGTAGACAGAGAGATGGTAGTGTGGTGGTGGACAGAGAGATGGTAGTGTGGTGGTAGACAGAGAGATGGTAGTGTGGTGGTGGTAGACAGAGAGATGGTAGTGTGGTGGTGGTAGACAGAGAGATGGTAGTGTGGCGGTGGACAGAGAGATGGTAGTGTGGTGGTGGACAGAGAGATGGTAGTGTGGAGGTAGAGACAGAGATGGTAGTGTTGTGGTGGACAGAGAGATGGTAGTGTGGTGGTGGTAGACAGAGAGATGGTAGTGTGGCGGTGGACAGAGAGATGGTAGTGTGGCGGTGGACAGAGAGATGGTAGTGTGGTGGTAGACAGAGAGATGGTAGTGTGGTGGTAGACAGAGAGATGGTAGTGTGGTGGTGGTAGACAGAGAGATGGTAGTGTGCTGGTGGTAGACAGAGAGATGGTAGTGTGGTGGTAGACAGAGAGATGGTAGTGTGGCGGTGGACAGAGAGATGGTAGTGTGGTGGTGGTAGACAGAGAGATGGTAGTGTGGTGGACGTAGACAGAGAGATGGTAGTGTGGTGGTGGACAGAGAGATGGTAGTGTGGTGGTAGACAGAGAGATGGTAGTGTGGTGGTGGTAGACAGAGAGATGGTAGTGTGGTGGTAGACAGAGAGATGGTAGTGTGGTGGTAGACAGAGAGATGGTAGTGTGGTGGTGGTAGACAGAGAGATGGTAGTGTGGTGGTAGACAGAGAGATGGTAGTGTGGTGGTAGACAGAGAGATGGTAGTGTGGTGGTAAACAGAGAGATGCTATTGTGGCGGTGGACAGAGAGATGGTAGTGTGGTGGTAGACAGAGAGATGGTAGTGTGGTGGTGGTGGACAGAGAGATGGTAGTGTGGTGGTGGTAGACAGAGAGATGGTAGTGTGGTGGTAGACAGAGAGATGGTAGTGTGGTGGTAGACAGAGAGATGGTAGTGTGGTGGTAGACAGAGAGATGGTAGTGTGGCGGTGGACAGAGAGATGGTAGTGTGGTGGTAGACAGAGAGATGGTAGTGTGGTGGTAGACAGAGAGATGGTAGTGTGGTGGTAGACAGAGAGATGGTAGTGTGGTGGTGGTAGACAGAGAGATGGTAGTGTGGTGGTAGACAGAGAGATGGTAGTGTGGTGGTGGTAGACAGAGAGATGGTAGTGTGGCGGTGGACAGAGAGATGGTAGTGTGGTGGTGGTAGACAGAGAGATGGTAGTGTGGTGGTGGACAGAGAGATGGTAGTGTGGTGGTAGACAGAGAGATGGTAGTGTGGTGGTGGTAGACAGAGAGATGGTAGTGTGGTGGTGGTAGACAGAGAGATGGTAGTGTGGCGGTGGACAGAGAGATGGTAGTGTGGTGGTGGACAGAGAGATGGTAGTGTGGAGGTAGAGACAGAGATGGTAGTGTTGTGGTGGACAGAGAGATGGTAGTGTGGTGGTGGTAGACAGAGAGATGGTAGTGTGGCGGTGGACAGAGAGATGGTAGTGTGGTGGTGGTAGACAGAGAGATGGTAGTGTGGTGGTGGTAGACAGAGAGATGGTAGTGTGGTGGACGTAGACAGAGAGATGGTAGTGTGGTGGTGGATAGAGAGATGGTAGTGTGGTGGTGGTAGACAGAGAGATGGTAGTGTGGTGGTGGTAGACAGAGAGATGGTAGTGTGGTGGTGGTAGACAGAGAGATGGTAGTGTGGCGGTGGACAGAGAGATGGTAGTGTGGTGGTGGACAGAGAGATGGTAGTGTGGAGGTAGAGACAGAGATGGTAATGTTGTGGTGGACAGAGAGATGGTAGTGTGGTGGTGGACAGAGAGATGGTAGTGTGGAGGTAGATACAGAGATGGTAGTGTTGTGGTGGACAGAGAGATGGTAGTGTGGTGGTGGTAGACAGAGAGATGGTAGTGTGGAGGTAGAGACAGAGATGGTAGTGTGGTGGTGGACAGAGAGATGGTAGTGTGGAGGTAGAGACAGAGATGGTAGTGTGGTGGTAGACAGAGAGATGGTAGTGTGGCGGTGGACAGAGAGATGGTAGTGTGGTGGTGGACAGAGAGATGGTAGTGTGGAGGTAGAGACAGAGATGGTAGTGTGGTGGTAGACAGAGAGATGGTAGTGTGGCGGTGGACAGAGAGATGGTAGTGTGGTGGTGGACAGAGAGATGGTAGTGTGGAGGTAGAGACAGAGATGGTAATGTGGTGGTGGTAGACAGAGAGATGGTAGTGTGGTGGTGGTAGACAGAGAGATGGTAGTGTGGTGGTGGTAGACAGAGAGATGGTAGTGTGGCGGTGGACAGAGAGATGGTAGTGTGGTGGTGGACAGAGAGATGGTAGTGTGGAGGTAGAGACAGAGATGGTAATGTTGTGGTGGACAGAGAGATGGTAGTGTGGAGGTAGAGACAGAGATGGTAGTGTGGTGGTAGACAGAGAGATGGTAGTGTGGTGGTGGACAGAGAGATGGTAGTGTGGAGGTAGACAGAGAGATGGTAGTGTGGTGGTAGACAGAGATGGTAGTGTGGTGGTGGTAGACAGAGAGATGGTAGTGTGGTGGTGGTAGACAGAGAGATGGTAGTGTGGTGGTGGACAGAGAGATGGTAGTGTGGTGGTGGACAGAGAGATGGTAGTGTGGAGGTAGAGACAGAGATGGTAGTGTTGTGGTGGACAGAGAGATGGTAGTGTGGCGGTGGACAGAGAGATGGTAGTGTGGTGGTGGACAGAGAGATGGTAGTGTGGTGGTGGTAGACAGAGAGATGGTAGTGTTGTGGTAGACAGAGAGATGGTAGTGTGGCGGTGGACAGAGAGATGGTAGTGTGGTGGTGGTAGACAGAGATGGTAGTGTTGTGGTGGACAGAGAGATGGTAGTGTGGTGGTGGTAGACAGAGAGATGGTAGTGTGGCGGTGGACAGAGAGATGGTAGTGTGGTGGTAGACAGAGAGATGGTAGTGTGGTGGTGGTAGACAGAGAGATGGTAGTGTGGTGGTGTACAGAGAGATGGTAGTGTGGAGGTAGAGACAGAGATGGTAGTGTTGTGGTGGACAGAGAGATGGTAGTGTGGCGGTGGACAGAGAGATGGTAGTGTGGTGGTGGACAGAGAGATGGTAGTTTGTGTGAGGGGTTAAAGGCCAGGAGAACGACGCAGTGTGTCAGTGACCATAAAACACACAAGGTCACACACAATGCTAATACACACATACACTCACAAAGACACACACTAATACAGACATGCACAGACACACGCTCCCACACGCAGCGTGTCACTGTGCATCACTGTGTCTCTCTGTGAGCGCAGGATCCAGACAATGAGAGCCAGACAGGAACCAGGGCATAATGAGAGAGGACAGGGCACTTCAGTCACACACACACACTCAAACACACACACAAGAACACACACACAAGGACACACACACAAGTCCCTAAGTGGAGACAGGGTCCAGGGTAATTTGCAGTATTTGAGCGGAGTGGCACTAAAAGCCTGCTGGGTAATTGAGAGGCTAGGGCACAGAATGAAGCGCCCTCTGTGTGTGTGTGTGTGTGTGTGTGTGTGTGTGTGTGTGTGTGTGTGTGTGTGTGTGTGTGTGTGTGTGTGTGTGTGTGTGTGTGTGTGTGTGTGTGTGTGTGTGGTGTGTGTGGTGTGTGTGTGTGTGTGTGTGTGTGTGTGTGTGTGTGTGTGTGTGTGTGTGTGTGTGTGTGTGTGTGTGAGTGTGTGTGTGTGTGGGGGGGGGGGGGGGGGTGGAGGGATACCCAAGGCCCAGTCTCCACTTAGATTCAAGCACGGCTCAAGCGGGTGGCTTTGCGACCGAGGAGCAGGCAGCGGTGACTGGTGAAGACACTAATAAGCTAGTTTGAATGCTGCTAAAACCACTCATTGCTACTCACAAGAATCAGAAAAGAGAGGAGTTGGACGTAAAAAGGCCCCGCTTAGATCATAGGAGTGCTCTGGCCATGTTTGGAGTGTTAGCCTTTATTAAATGGCATTAATCATAGAGCTAGTTAGCAGGTAAATGCTAACAAAGGACCTGTAATAGCAGTTAAATGCTACAGCAGGGCTTGGGTAATGAACAGTGCTAACGATGCTAAAACATAGGCACTGGGGGAAGAGAGCTGTACTGATGGAACTGCTGGAGGTCCCTGTGAACCAAACACCAGGCGTGAAGAGACTGCTGTTCATGTCCCTATATGGTAGCAACAGACCTAGAGAGTTACTGTTAAACCAAGTGTGTGTGTGTTCATGTGTTTTCTCTGTGTGTGTGTGTGTGTGTGTGTACTTTTCTCCCTATGTGCACGTGAGTGTTTCTACCCTGTGCGTGTGTGTCATAAGAGGTCTGTTAATTAACTAGCAGTGCTGTGCTCCTGGCGCGGTGTGGATCAAAGGGGGTCTGTGGCCAGCGGCCCCCGCTGAGAGAGAGATGAAATACAGCTCCCACTTTAAACACTTCCTGTCATTAGGACAGGCCCCTCTCTCTTCTCTCCTCACTGCCAGGCCCAGCTAGGCCTCTTCTCTCTGTTCTTCTCTCTTCTGTTCTCTTCCCCCAAACAATCAACACAATGACAGCCCCAAAGCCCACTCTAACAAAGAACCAGCTATTTACCACACACAGCACGTCACAGACTACACACACAGCTACTGAGGGAGAGAGAGTGAGGAGTGTGTGTGTGTGTGTGTGGGGGGGGGGGGGGTCTGTGTTTGGAGGACAGAGAGGTTCACTATGTGAACGCTTTGCTAACGCCTTCACCTGGGATACATTACGGAGTGGATGCTTTGTGTCTTTAGGGTCTCACACACACACACACACACACACACACACACACACACACACACACCTGACTGACGGCCTGTGCTTGGGGCCCTTCCAACCTCAGTCTGACCGAGCTGGAAGGGCTAACGAGAGATGATCAAATAAGACATCATCCTCCTTTCCTCCTCTCTTCTCCCTCTCTCGTCCCTCTCTCTTCTCCCTCTCTCGTCCTTCTCGCTTCTCCCTCTCTCTTCTCTCTCTCTTCTCCCTCTCTCTTCTCCCTCTCTCTTCTCTCTCTCTCTTCTCCCTCTCTCTTCTCCCTCTCTCGTCCCTCTCTCTTCTCCCTCTCTCTTCTCCCTCTCACGTCCCTCTCTCGT
>NC_048579.1:53220584-53228084 GCF_013265735.2 Oncorhynchus mykiss | reverse complement strand
CGTGTCTGTGTGAACCCAAGACAATACATCCCTATGTGTCTCTACAGGCCCTGAAAGAGGGTTCATTACTGGAGAAAGACTCATATATTTCCTCCAGGACATAAAAGAGCATTGTTACCCCTCTGTTCTGTTCTCACCCTACACAAAACGTGTTAGACTTCACTAAAGATGTCAGATCATCACAAGAAGTGGAAGATCATCACAATACGAGAGGGAGTGAGAAAATGGCGAGAAAGAAGAGACTGACAGAGGGGAGTAAATGAAAGAGAAGAGGACAAAACCAGGTGAAAAATGTAAAAATAGTGATAAATCGATAACTCCATAGATACATGAATATCTGTAGCTCAGAATATTTTTAAAGTTCAACAGCCTTGGAACTTGGGGAGGGAAGGAGGCTGTTGTTAAGTGTTTAAACACACACACACACACATTCTGTACACACACGCGCAGTTCCAAAGGCCCTTCCATGTGTCCTTGGGCTCATAATGGTTGTACAGTCAGACTATTATTAGCCCAGGAGGGGAGTGTTCAGCTGAACCTCCATACCCCTCTACCACCACACACAACCATACAATACACCACGCTCCTTTCAATAGCCGCTTGCACGTCTTCCATCATCCACCCAGCACTGAACTAATTTGGACGATTTGACTGAGGATAATCGACCCCCTCGGAACAGAGGCAAAGAAACTAAATTACATACACAACAACACACACACACACACACATGCGCGCGCGCGCTCAGTTTCACAGAGACCATGGGAGATATGAATCATGAATGGCACCCTATACCCTATAACGCACTACTTGTGACCAGGACCCAAAAAGGGGTCTGATCAAAAGTAGTGCACTTTTGGGACGCAGTAGAGTGCCATTTGGGACGCAGACATTGAATCATATGTCCAAACTCAGAGAGGCTGTTCACTATCAACTATGATTGGAATCCTTTCACAAGACAAAATGGAGAAAGAGATGTCTTGGTTAGTTCTTTCTATCGGTACCAAACAATAAAAGACCCAATTGGCGGTGACCTTCAGAAAGTCGCATGCCCTATCCCTTACACATTCTCCCTTATCGAACAAGGAAACATTGACAGGTAACCCTCTTTTATAAACCACCAAATGAAAGCCAAGGAGAAGCGGAGGAGGGATGTGAAAGGGAGAATGGGGACGGGAAGAGAGGAACTAGGAAAGTGATAAAGGCAATATAATCTAGGCTTATTCAACACAAAACGTTCAAAGATTTGGCACAATTCAGAGACAACCATAGGCCATTTTCAAAAATCTCCCTTCAACATGTTTCGATGCACACTGACAAGAACAAGTGAGATTTAGGGGATATAACAAAACATACTTCAGAAGGAATTTGAGTCCATGTAATGAAAAAGTCCCACATTTGTACACAAGATGATCTTGTTCAACCGGCTTATACGTCTTGTCACATTATCTCGCTACAGTTCTTGATTTGTTTTGAACTAGAACAAGAGATTCCGTCCTTGCATCTTAAACTCTTGTCTGATGAGTTTGGAGGGAGAAAACTCTCAGATCTTAGACCAAACTAGTCAGGATTGAAACCCCCTTGACCTGAACAGAATCATAGTCCGCATTCCAAATGACACCTTATTCCCTTCCTAGTGCACTACACTTGACCAGGCCCCAATAGGGCTCTAGTTAAAAGTAGTGCCCTATATCAGGAATAGGGTGCCATTTGGGATGCACACAGAGTCAGACAGTGTATTAGAAGTGTAGTGAAGATTACACGGTACTTATGGGCCCGGCAGAGCTACAACGGAACAGAGAGAACTACAAGTTAAGGTCTTACATCTCTGGTAAAGTGGAAATGCTTCAATCTTACCTCTTCCCAACCCATCTATTACTGAGCTGTGAATCGCTGTGTGTTGGATTTTCCTCCTCATGACTCTTTACTATCATCGCTCAGATCCTTCACATTCACTTGTGCTCAGTTTCTAGGCGGTAAGACTTTGCGGCTCTCGCCAGCAAAAAGTAAAAATCGAAAATCGAAACATCTTCATAAATAAATCCGGAATGAATTCCTTTACTTTCCTTTGAGCCAAAAAACAAGATAACAGTCGAGTTTATCGCTTTAAAAAACACGTCATTTGAAAAATTATTTCAGCACATTTTCTGTTTTAGCACAGATCTGTTCTTCTTTAATGCGCGTCCAGATGTATTTGATGAGTCAGTTCAAAGTGCATTAGGCGTCCCAGATTTAGATACGCAACGCAGCTCTTCATTTTGACAAAGAATACTTCAGTTGTAGAACTTGGCTGTGGTTCTTTCTGCAGTAGATTCTATCATGGAGTTGTCCGTCTGTAAGGGCTCTTATCCGGATCCAGCAATGGGTCTCCTCTGTTTCTGACTGGATCAAGGGAACACCTGTTGGAATGTTCCAGAACACTGGAACACCTGAGCCCGGTGTGATAAGAGAAGAGGTAAAAACACACGTGGACACACACACACACACACTGGCATATACACACACTCATACTCGCACACATACACACACACACACTCACAAACCTGTGTAGTGACCAAACCAGATGGAGAGAGGGATTTTTTTTATTTTTAAAGAGACATTCTAGAAAGAAAATCAACATGTCTGATCTTTATACTGATAGCAGAGGAACAAGCAACATGTGCTTTGAGGGAGGTTCACCAATATAATTACCATCCATTCTCAATGCATCTGCCTCATTGCATTTTCAGTGCTGTGAAATAGTATTTGCCCCTTTTCTCATTTTCTCTACTTTTGCATATTTTTGATTCAGAATGTTACCAAATCTTCAACCAAAACCTACAATTAGATAAAGGGAACCTGAGTGAACAAATAACACAACAATCACAAACTTATTTCATTTATTTCAGAAACAAAGTTAAGCAACACCCAATGCCACTGCATGAAAACGTCATTTCCCCGTTACACTCAATAACTGGTTCTTTAGACATTTCTAGACATTCTAGAAAGAAAAAGAACAACATGTCTGATCTTTGTGGCACCTTCAGCTGCAACGACTCCAACCAAATGTTTCCTGTAGTTGTTGATCTCTCACCTCGCTGTGGAGGAATTCTGTCCCACATTTCCATGCAGAACTGGTTTAACTTGGAAACATTTTCAAGCATGAACTGCTCATTTCAAGTCCTGCCACAACATCTTAACTGGGATTAGGTCTGGGCTATGACTAGGCCATTCCAAAACTTCTAATTTGTTGCTTTTTCGCCTTGACAGTGTGTTTTGTATCATTGTCTTGTTGCATGACCCAGCTACGCATCAGTTTCAGCTCACAGACGGATGGCCTGACATTCTCCTGTAGAATTCATGGTTCTTTCTGTTAAGGCAAGTGGTCCAGGTCCTGAGGTAGTATAGCAGCCCCAAACCATTCAACTACCACCACGATGCTTGACCGTTGGTATGAGTTTTTACTGTGGAATGCAATGTTTGGTTTTAGGCAGGCCTACTGGGACCTATGTCACTAAAGTTGGCACAACCAGTCATTGAGTGTAAGGGAGAAATGACATATTTTTAAAAATGTATTTTTTTATTTTTTTAAATCACTTTATCTCTTTTCTACCTACTCTTGTTCCCACTCTCCCACTTTTCCTCCTCCCCTCCATCCCTATAAGCCATGTGGTCCAGCAGTGCTAACAGACTCTGGGTTATTGGTGTCAGAAGTTCCTCGTCTCACTTACGAGGCGACGCCACGGCTGTTCTCGAGGCCACATGCAGGTGTGAGTGTCTGATGCACTCGATACACTGTGACGAGCGATGAGGAAGGAAGGAAGGGGGGAGGAGAGAAAAATAGGACAGGAGTCTGTTCACTGTTATCCTCCTACAGAGACCCTAATTTAGCTGTCAGTAATCGCGGATGCCTCCTGCACTCTAACCCCTTCCAGCAGACAACACACTAACACAAAGACCGTCAAACAATCACACTGCATTAAACCTCCACTAGACTTTAGCAACAAAGAGTAGTAATACTATTGTCAACACAGAATTTATCATGAACTGCTGTGATGGTACGGTGTTTACTCTGGTCAACATTAGTGAACAGTTTTTCTTAAATTATTTATCCAGGAAGTCACATTGAGGTCAGAAGACCTCTTTCACAATCGAGACCTGGCCAAGAGGAGAACGGAGACTGTCAGTTGAGACACAGCCTGTCTTTTTCTTTTCCATTCTCGTCCACGGCACAGACGTTGAGCAGACATTGCACAGCCGTTGCGTGGACGTTGCAGCCTCGGGTCTCTCTAGCGTTGTTGTTAAACAGTGTGATCGCAGGAGGCCTGTTCCCTCTCTCTCTCGCTCTTGCAAATCTCTTCTTTCTATCCATCTATCTATCTCTCTCTCTCTCTCTCTCTCTCTCTCTCTCTCTCTCTCCACCTCTCTCTCTCTCTCTCCACCTTCCTCAACCTCTCTCCGTCTCCATTTCCACCTATCTTTATCTCTCTCCTCTCTTGCTCTCCATCTCTCTCTGTTAATTAATGAGGTAGTTTTCACACAGGGTTGGCTCTGAGCGGACCTAAAGACTCTTTTAACCATCACAACACTCTCTTCCTCAAATCAAATCCATTTTATATGCTTCGTAAACAACAGGTGTAGACTAACAGTGAAATACTTAGTTACGAGTCCTTTTTTAAAGATAAAGATTTTTTAAAACATGCGTAATAAATAAATGCACAGTGAATAACGAATAACAATAAGGTATCAAAATAACATGGCTATATACAGGGAATAGAAATAACATGGCTATATACAGGGAATAGAAATAACATGGCTATATACAGGGAATAGAAATAACATGGCTATATACAGGGAATAGAAATAACATGGCTATATACAGGGAATATAAATAACATGGCTATATACAGGGAATATAAATAACATGGCTATATACAGGGAATAGAAATAACATGGCTATATACAGGGAATAGAAATAACATGGCTATATACAGGGAATAGAAATAACATGGCTATATACAGGGAATAGAAATAACATGGCTATTTACAGGGAATAGAAATAACATGGCTATATACAGGGAATAGAAATAACATGGCTATATACAGGGAATATAAATAACATGGCTATTTACAGGGAATAGAAATAACATGGCTATATACAGGGAATAGAAATAACATGGCTATATACAGGGAATATAAATAACATGGCTATGTACAGGGAATAGAAATAACATGGCTATATACAGGGAATATAAATAACATGGCTATTTACAGGGAATAGAAATAACATGGCTATATGCAGGGAATAGAAATAACATGGCTATATACAGGGAATAGAAATAACATGGCTATATACAGGGAATAGAAATAACATGGCTATATACAGGGAATAATAGTACTGAGTCGATGTGCAGGGGAGCAAGGTAATTGAGGTAGCTATGTTTATATTGGTAAGGGTAAAGTGATTAGGCAACAGGATAGCAGCGTATGTGGGGAGAGTATGCATAAGCTCTAATATGCCTGCATCACCTTAATTGCACTGTCCATTTCGTTGTGTTAGGCTTTGAAACAACATACACAATGACCATGTTTTCCACTCAGTTTCAACCTGTTGTTGAACTTTCTTCAAATTGATCATCACAGTGAGGTGAGTTTTAAAAGCACATATTGTTTTGATAAGTGTTTGATGTGATTTTCGGTTGCATTTGCATTGATGTCAGAGTGGTTAGAGGAAAAATAGAGTCCTGAGTACCAGGCCATTAGGACTTGATGGAGGGACAATAGAGCCCTGAGTACCAGACCATTAGGACCTGGCGGAGGGACAATAGAGTCCTGAGTACCAGGCCATTAGGACCTGATGGATGGACAATAGAGCCCTGAGTACCAGGCCATTAGGACCTGATGGAGTGACAATAGAGCCCTGAGTACCACACCCTTAGGACATGATGGAGTGACACTAGAGCCCTGAGTACCAGACCATTAGGACCTGATGGAGGAACAATAGAGTCCTGAGTACCAGGCCATTAGGACCTGATGGAGGGACAATAGAGTCCTGAGTACCAGGCCATTAGGACCTGATGGAGGGACAATAGAGTCCTGAGTACCAGACCATTAGAACCTGATGGAGGGACAATAGAGCCCTGAGTACCAGACCATTAGGACCTGATGGAGGGACAATAGAGCCCTGAGTACCAGGCCATTAGGACCTAATGGAGTGACAATAGAGCCCTGAGTACCAGGCCATTAGGACCTAATGGAGTGACAATAGAGCCCTGAGTACCAGACCATTAGGACCTGATGGAGGGACAATAGAGTCCTGAGTACCAGGCCATTAGGACCTGATGGAGGGACAATAGAGCCCTGAGTACCAGGCCATTAAGACCTGGTGGAGGGACAATAGAGCCCTGAGTACCAGGCCATTAGGACCTGATGGAGGGGCAATAGAGCCCTGAGTACCAGGCCATTAGGACCTGATGGAGGGACAATAGAGCCCTGAGCACATCCTGAGTTTTCTTGTTTGCTAATGGCCCTATACAGCTCGATCAGTGCGGTCTTAGTGCCATCATCGGTTTGTGGTGGTAAACGAAAAATATAGACAAATTCTTGGTAAAAATTACAGTCTCCAGCTTACCATGAGGTATTCTAACTCTGGCAAGCAAAAACTAGAGGCTTCCTTAATTTCAGCGATTGCGCACCAGCTATTATTACAAACACCTCCTCCCTACGTCTTACCCGAGTATGCCATCCGGTCTTGACAATGCATAGAAAAACCAGCGAGATGCACACTACTTTTCAAAAGTTTGGGGTCACTTAGAAATGTCCTTGTTTTTTAAAGAAAAGCACATTTTTTGTCCATTAAAATAACATCAAATTGATCAGAATTACAGTGTAGACATTGTTAATGTTGTAAATGACTATTGTTGCTGGAAATGGTAGATTTTATATGGTATCTACATAGGCGTACAGAGGCCCGTTATCAGCAACCATCATTCTTGTGTTCCAATGGCACGTTGTGTTAGCTAATCCAAGTGTATCATTTTAAAAGGCTAATTGATCATTAGAAAACCCTTTTGCAATTATGTTAGCACAGCTGAAAACTGATTAACGAAGCAATAAAACTGTCCGTCTTTAGACTAGTTGAGTATCTGGAGCATCAGCATTTGTGGGTTCAATTACAGGCTCAAAATGGCTAGAAACAAAGTACTTTCTTCTGAAACTCGTCAGTCTATTCTTGTTCTGAGAAATGAAGGCTATTCCATGCGAGAAATTCCCAGGAAACTGAAGATCTCGTACAACGCTGTGTACTACTCCCTTCACAGAACAGAGCAAAGTGGCTCTAACCAGAATAGAAAGAGGAGTGGGAGGCCCCGGTGCACAACTGAGCAAGAGGACAAGTACATTACAGTGTCTAGTTTGAGAAACAGACGCCTCACAAGTCCTCAACTGGCAGCTTCATTAAATAGTACCCGCAAAACATTACAGTTTTTTAGGTCCCGTTGATAGGATAGTCTCGAACGGAGCTCA